>NW_026712554.1:0-29448 GCF_022539665.2 Daphnia carinata
GCGATTCCTAGAGAGCTTTGGTCTCGTAATTCATGGAAAGAGACACTATCCCTCGATGTACAAATTCATCGGGGGATTCTACATTACAAAAAAAATGGCTTTTAAGTTAAAGACAGAAATAAAAAAACAGAAAAACACATACCACCGTGATGTTTAGAAATTCTGTGGCGTCCTGTTATTTGCTCCGTTCACAGTCGACACCAACAAGGGGCTGTTGTCAAATTATCTGATGAATTTTCATTTCCCCTGTAGCCTACAAAATAAACAACAAAACAAAAATTGAAATTCCAAAATAAAAACAGAATGTTAAAGTTAGAATAGTTAATATTACCTTTTTTTTTCTTTCTCAACTCTTTTCGTGGCTGCTATAGAAATTCTTTTCATTACCATCAATTATTAAAGTGGAAACTCGCTTAATGAGGATGCAGATCGACGAACTGGTGTGCCTTATTAAAAAAAACAAAGTAAGTTTAAGACTGAAGAGGAATTGGTAGGAATATGGATTAAAAAGTTTTTTTGTTTTCTCTGTTATGTGAATTTAAATTTGTAATTACCAATAGACGAAAGGAACAATGAAGATGGAGGAGGAGGTGGTGGGGACTCGTCTTCCGACTCATCACTCAAAATTTGAACGGAAGTTTTTTTTTCAATGAGGTTTTGTTCGGGCTAAACTGCTATTATCAAAAATGTGTTTAACTTTCCTGGCGCTCCTACTGCGTTTTTCCTTCGGATCGAAGAAAAAAGAAAGTCACTTGAAAAAACACCGTGAGAACACCCGCAAAAAAAGAAAATGATTAACCGATCTTGCATAAGCAAATCAATTGCCAAAAAAGTAGTAATAAACGGCAAAGATATGAAGCCGTCAGAAAAAAAGGTTCAAAAACGTGAAAACGAAAAGAAAAGGAAAGAAAAAAAATTAATCTTATCACGCAAAAGCAAAATCTTTTGCCAAAAAGTGATAATAAAAACGGAAAAGCTGTTCAAGCGCCATAAAAAACAGTTAAAAACTTCGTTGTATAAAGCGCCCTACCATCACTCGCGAAATAAAAGAAACTTAAGTAACGAATAAGGCCAAAAATGATTAATTGATCTTGCATAAGCAAACATCAATTGCCAAAAAAGTAGTATAAACGGCAAAGATATGAAGCCGCCGGAAAAAAAAGTTTCAAAAATGTGCTTATCACGCAAAAGCAAAATCATTTGCCAAAAGAGTGATAAAAAACGGAAAAGCTTTTCAAGCGCCAAAAAAACTGTTAAAAATTTCGTTGTTAAAGCGCACTACCAGCACTCGCGAAAAAAAAAAGAAATTTAAGTAAAGAATAAGGACAAAAAAAATGAAGAAAGAACTTAAGCATTAGAACGGCCTGAAACAGTTTAAAAAATTGCCAGGCAAAGCCCCTGCCAAAATCAACAAAAAAGAAAAAGAAAAGAAAAAAATTTAATTAGTAAGACGTAAGTAAAGTCCAGTTGAAAAACCAAAAAGAAAGTGAAAGTTGTGTGAAGAAAGAAGGCAATTCATTGCATTTGAAAAAGTAGCATAAAAAAATTTCCATATATAATTAAAGGACTAACATAATTATTTCTAATCCTAGTCGGCCTATGTCCCGACTAAGATATTCATCTAACTGAAAGGTCCACTGACCATGGCCAGACAATTGGTTTCACGACGACACTGTGAAACCAATCCCGATACCTGTGCCCATTGAAGGTGACAAGTCTCAATGCCCTTAAACTTATAGTAACAATGCCAGCACTCGAACCGTTGCCTATCCGTTCCGAGCCTGATACACTGTGTCCGGGAGCGGCCCAGCACTAGTTAAATGAAAAATTGACTTACGGTTTTGCGAATCCATTTTTATCCAAAATAGTGGAAGACTACGCAGCTGGCAGAAACACAGCGGTCCGCTGGGCAGCAACAGAGGGCGCTGGACAGGAACAGAGCGGGCCGCTGGACAGGAACAGAGCGGGCCGCTGACAAACAGGCAGGGAGACGGGAAGGGCGGGCCGCTGGACAGGATCGAGAGAAGCACTTTTACAGCACTGAAAGTATTCCGGAACGGCACAGCACACAGAGTAAGAGAAGCACTAATAGAAGCACTGTTAACGAAGAAAGTCACAAACGCCAAATTCACTATTTAGTTTAGTTTTTGGTTAGTTTGCACGGAAACGCAGACCAGACACAGCACAAACAATAACCTGTTCCGTCAACAACTAAACGACGACTGGCAAAAACGCTGAATCAGCATGCGAAAATTTGGAAAGTCAGAACTACCATTTTTTATTATTTCAGCTCTCTTTCCCTAAACACCAGGGAATGGTTACATCTAAAATACCCTTTTATATAATAACTTTGATTATTGAAGCTTGAGTATTGCGTTTTTTTACAAGTATATAGTTTAAACATTATTGTAAGTTTTTAAAGCCCGTTTAAATAATAATTTTGAATTATTTAAAAAACAGCAAAAAAATCTGGCACACATTGTGTTACTAATGCTTAATGCTAAATTCCAATTCAGTTGACGTCTGCTCGAGTGAGACACCAGAATCAGGCAAGTTTACATTTACTGTAGTTTATTTTGGTTAATATTACATTTTTTCTTATATTTAGATATCAGAGATCGACAATTTATACTTAGAGATGAATGGGATTATTTACCACTACTATCTTCCAAATGATGAAGAAGTTCACTTCAGAATTGTCATTGAAAAAGTATTTTTAAACATTGTGCATTATTTGGAGGTAACGTTCCATTCAATATGCCTGTATTAATATCATTTTAAAATACCTTTTAAAGCTGTTTGGTTTAATTAGGGCCCAAAAGATATTTTGTATTCCTATTATTGATGTTGTGGCTCCCGAGCCAAAATAATCCCAAAATGAAGCAGAAATTTGCACTCCACACAATTGGTGAGTTCAACGAACAGTTTCATTAACATATACGTTTCAGTAAATACTTACTTGTTCTTTTTTAAGGTATCGATGGGATTCTTGGTGGTAAATGGTTACCTAATATTCCTCGTTTTCATCAAACAACTCAAACAATTCTTGGAACAACTCAAACAACCACACGATCACTGTGTAAAACCGCTAATGACTGAGGTTGCTACAATTAATAAAAAATTTCTCTAGTTTTATCCTTTAAATTTTTAAAATATTCTACAGTTGCTGAAACGGATCCTGAATGGCAACAAGCAAGTTAAACAGGCAGCTTGTTCAGCTTTTTCCACTCTTGAGGAAGAAGCATGCACAGAATTAGTACCTTACTTGGGCTTTATTCTGGAAACGGTTGTCTACGCTTTTAGCAAATATCAGCATAAGAACTTACTGATTATTTACGGCGCTATCCGCTATCCGATTTCAGCTAGAAAAAGAAAGAAAAACGTTAAAAAAAGGAATTTTAGGCCATGACCATGGACACCCCGACTTCTTTCATTACAGAGGCCAGTAGCGTCAGCAACGATTCGGCTTTTGTATCGCCGCTCAATACGCCGGTATCGGTTAACCGATCGCGCCATAATTCAGCCTCTAATCTGCTGGTCAATCGAGTTCGTCACTGATCCGGAGCCTCAATTACAGTCCGTCACGCGCCATATGCAACGCCTTCTCTGATGAATCACGGTCAAGATGGACTGTTTAATGCCTCTGTGCGCTCACGTCACAGTTCCTGTGGATCACCTTCATTGCTTCGATCCGCGCCTCTGTCGCTTCTCGTTCAATCCTTCCCGCAACAGGTAAAAAAAACAAAACACGTTTATTCATATATGACGTCATACCTAAAATTGCTCCCCCACATATTAGACGGAACCAAGAGGAAGTGAGCGCATCTGCCAAGATTTGCGTCAACGCCATGTTTCGGCCAGCGTAGTTCTGGGTTTGAGTCCTCACCAAATATCCGCTTCCGGCCTAGTCCAGACCACGCTTAACAATGCTGTGCCACATCTATGGGGTAGCTACCCACTTGCCCAAGAGATCGAGGGTCTTCTAGATTCAGCTCCGAGCATTGTCAATCGCTGACTCGGTCATGAATCGCTCACAGTCTGTCCCGCCTCACCACATGTTCCAGCAATTCCAGTCTCAAGGTATCACCAGATATGAAACTGATCGCAACCCAACTGTAAGTCATGTCTCATACGGTCGTATGGTAGTTGGACAAGGCTATGCGACCGCGTCGCAACCCAGCACGCCCTTCGCTTGCGGCAGCAGGAATTTCACGTACAACGCATCCGCCATCAGCAGCCCGTACAGCTACACGGCCACGCCCGTACCCGCCGAATGGAACGATTTCAATTCGAATGCCAACAATGGTGAAATCAAATCAAAGAGAATTGTATTTTTTTTTACGTAACTGATCCTCTTGTACCCAAAGGCGATGCAGGAACGGAGGGCTTCGTTCAACTCGATGCTGCCCAACAGGAGTTGGAAAACTTCCACGAGATCATTAGCGAAGTCTACGCCAACAATCATCAGGAATTGGCTCCGTGCCTCGATGGATTGGGTGCGGAAGCTTTACAAGATCCTTCTTCCGCCAATTTTTCCCAAATTAATTTTCAAGGATCTAATTCTGGTACGTTTATCTGACCTTCTTTGGATTGGAAGTGTTATTGTAATTAATTTATTTTGAATGCAGCCGTAACCAATATGGATTCCGATCTTTCGTTCAGTTGTTCGGACAATGGCGATGGCTACCCTTTGTCGGAGTTGAGCGATTCCGTGACACTACCGGGATTGTTGGATCCAGAAGATTTGGCCGCAACTCTGGTAGCTTTGAAAGAAGCTCCCGAATTGAATCGACTGGTCCAGGATGTGGCCGATGGGCAGCAGTCTGTCGCTTTACCACAAGGCATGTGAATCAACGCACCTATACTGAAGATCCCCTAGTCCAGTCAGCCGCTCTCTCTCCTGCTCAACTCTTGATTTACTCTTTTTTTCATTCTCTATATTTTTAATGAGTTTAATCCATTGCATCCCAACGCATTGAAAAAAGAAACTAAAAAAGCAACTAATTCTTACAGTAATAATACTAACTTAACAATTATTATTTTGTCAATAAATTAACAGGCTAGTATGCAGCAATCCGATCAAAAACAATGTGTTACGTAATGTGTTTAACATTTTATGATGTCATTTGCCGTGGTCTAATTTTTAATAAAAAAATTTTTTCTACGAGAGTTCAATTTTATAACGGACATTTTTATTACATTATATATTAAATCCTTTTCGAAAACGATTTAAAACATGGTTTAAATGTTTTTTAACAACGTTTATTTAGAAAAAAGAAAAAATATTTGAACTCCTATTTGCTGTTGTAGGGACGTCCTCAGGATCTTGTTTTGGAACCTCCACCGGGCTTCAAATTCTAATAGCCGACGGACATCCATGGAACAACCCGATATGGCACAGGATATCTAACGGATGTTCGGATCCCAGTCGGACATCCGACGGCAGAGATGTGCTATGTGGGTAACTATTTAAATCAAATATACTTGTAATTGTAGTGAACTATGTGTGTAAAATTCTAATGATTTCATTATGCCGATTCAAAGTAAGCAAGCATAGCCAAATACCGAATGTTCGAAGAACCAAGGTTTATCATGTTTTCTAAACGCCAGCTGGTGGTTGAGTTTTTACATTGGTTGTTCGCCAAACGCGATGGTTACCAGTCCAATATCCTTAACTATTTAAATCAAATATACTTGTAATTGTAGTGAACTATGTGTGTAAAATTCTAATGATTTCATTAAACACAGTCATTTTCGCATTGAAATCGTAAAAATTAATAAAATTCGTCAAAAACAGGTTGCCGATTCAAAGTAAGCAAGCATAGCCAAATACCGAATGTTCGAAGAACCAAGGTTTATCATGTTTTCTAAACGCCAGCTGGTGGTTGAGTTTTTACATTGGTTGTTCGCCAAACGCGATGGTTACCAGTCCAATATCCTTAACTATTTAAATCAAATATACTTGTAATTGTAGTGAACTATGTGTGTAAAATTCTAATGATTTCATTAAACACAGTCATTTTCGCATTGAAATCGTAAAAATTAATAAAATTCGTCAAAAACAGGTTGCCGATTCAAAGTTAAAAAGCATAGCCAAATAACGAATGTTCGAAGAACCAAGGTTTATCATGTTTTACTAAACGCCAGCTGGTGGTGAGTTTTTACATTGGTTGTTCGCCAAACGCGATGGTTACCAGTCCAATATCCTTAACTATTTAAATCAAATGTACTTGTAATTGTAGTGAACTATGTGTGTAAAATTCTAATGATTTCATTAAACACAGTCATTTTCGCATTGAAATCGTAAAAATTAATAAAATTCGTCAAAAACAGGTTGCCGATTCAAAGTTAAAAAAGCATAGCCAAATTAATTGTAGTGAACTATGTGTGTAAAATTCTAATGATTTCATTAAACACAGTCATTTTCGCATTGAAATCATAAAAATTAATAAAATTCGTCAAAAACAGGTTGCCGATTCAAAGTTAAAAAGCATAGCCAAATAACGAATATTCGAAGAACCAAGGTTTATCATGTTTTACTTAACGCCAGCTGGTGGTGAGTTTTTACATTGGTTGTTCGCCAAACGCGATGGTTACCAGTCCAATATCCTTAACTATTTAAATCAAATGTACTTGTAATTGTAGTGAACTATGTGTGTAAAATTCTAATGATTTCATTAAACACAGTCATTTTCGCATTGAAATCATAAAAATTAATAAAATTCGTCAAAAACAGGTTGCCGATTCAAAGTTAAAAAGCATAGCCAAATAACGAATATTCGAAGAACCAAGGTTTATCATGTTTTACTTAACGCCAGCTGGTGGTGAGTTTTTACATTGGTTGTTCGCCAAACGCGATGGTTACCAGTCCAATATCCTTAACTATTTAAATCAAATGTACTTGTAATTGTAGTGAACTATGTGTGTAAAATTCTAATGATTTCATTAAACACAGTCATTTTCGCATTGAAATCATAAAAATTAATAAAATTCGTCAAAAACAGGTTGCCGATTCAAAGTTAAAAAGCATAGCCAAATAACGAATATTCGAAGAACCAAGGTTTATCATGTTTTACTTAACGCCAGCTGGTGGTGAGTTTTTACATTGGTTGTTCGCCAAACGCGATGGTTACCAGTCCAATATCCTTAACTATTTAAATCAAATGTACTTGTAATTGTAGTGAACTATGTGTGTAAAATTCTAATGATTTCATTAAACACAGTCATTTTCGCATTGAAATCATAAAAATTAATAAAATTCGTCAAAAACAGGTTGCCGATTCAAAGTTAAAAAGCATAGCCAAATAACGAATATTCGAAGAACCAAGGTTTATCATGTTTTACTTAACGCCAGCTGGTGGTGAGTTTTTACATTGGTTGTTCGCCAAACGCGATGGTTACCAGTCCAATATCCTTAACTATTTAAATCAAATGTACTTGTAATTGTAGTGAACTATGTGTGTAAAATTCTAATGATTTCATTAAACACAGTCATTTTCGCATTGAAATCATAAAAATTAATAAAATTCGTCAAAAACAGGTTGCCGATTCAAAGTTAAAAAGCATAGCCAAATAACGAATATTCGAAGAACCAAGGTTTATCATGTTTTACTTAACGCCAGCTGGTGGTGAGTTTTTACATTGGTTGTTCGCCAAACGCGATGGTTACCAGTCCAATATCCTTAACTATTTAAATCAAATGTACTTGTAATTGTAGTGAACTATGTGTGTAAAATTCTAATGATTTCATTAAACACAGTCATTTTCGCATTGAAATCATAAAAATTAATAAAATTCGTCAAAAACAGGTTGCCGATTCAAAGTTAAAAAGCATAGCCAAATAACGAATATTCGAAGAACCAAGGTTTATCATGTTTTACTTAACGCCAGCTGGTGGTGAGTTTTTACATTGGTTGTTCGCCAAACGCGATGGTTACCAGTCCAATATCCTTAACTATTTAAATCAAATGTACTTGTAATTGTAGTGAACTATGTGTGTAAAATTCTAATGATTTCATTAAACACAGTCATTTTCGCATTGAAATCATAAAAATTAATAAAATTCGTCAAAAACAGGTTGCCGATTCAAAGTTAAAAAGCATAGCCAAATAACGAATATTCGAAGAACCAAGGTTTATCATGTTTTACTTAACGCCAGCTGGTGGTGAGTTTTTACATTGGTTGTTCGCCAAACGCGATGGTTACCAGTCCAATATCCTTAACTATTTAAATCAAATGTACTTGTAATTGTAGTGAACTATGTGTGTAAAATTCTAATGATTTCATTAAACACAGTCATTTTCGCATTGAAATCATAAAAATTAATAAAATTCGTCAAAAACAGGTTGCCGATTCAAAGTTAAAAAGCATAGCCAAATAACGAATATTCGAAGAACCAAGGTTTATCATGTTTTACTTAACGCCAGCTGGTGGTGAGTTTTTACATTGGTTGTTCGCCAAACGCGATGGTTACCAGTCCAATATCCTTAACTATTTAAATCAAATGTACTTGTAATTGTAGTGAACTATGTGTGTAAAATTCTAATGATTTCATTAAACACAGTCATTTTCGCATTGAAATCATAAAAATTAATAAAATTCGTCAAAAACAGGTTGCCGATTCAAAGTTAAAAAGCATAGCCAAATAACGAATATTCGAAGAACCAAGGTTTATCATGTTTTACTTAACGCCAGCTGGTGGTGAGTTTTTACATTGGTTGTTCGCCAAACGCGATGGTTACCAGTCCAATATCCTTAACTATTTAAATCAAATGTACTTGTAATTGTAGTGAACTATGTGTGTAAAATTCTAATGATTTCATTAAACACAGTCATTTTCGCATTGAAATCATAAAAATTAATAAAATTCGTCAAAAACAGGTTGCCGATTCAAAGTTAAAAAGCATAGCCAAATAACGAATATTCGAAGAACCAAGGTTTATCATGTTTTACTTAACGCCAGCTGGTGGTGAGTTTTTACATTGGTTGTTCGCCAAACGCGATGGTTACCAGTCCAATATCCTTAACTATTTAAATCAAATGTACTTGTAATTGTAGTGAACTATGTGTGTAAAATTCTAATGATTTCATTAAACACAGTCATTTTCGCATTGAAATCATAAAAATTAATAAAATTCGTCAAAAACAGGTTGCCGATTCAAAGTTAAAAAGCATAGCCAAATAACGAATATTCGAAGAACCAAGGTTTATCATGTTTTACTTAACGCCAGCTGGTGGTGAGTTTTTACATTGGTTGTTCGCCAAACGCGATGGTTACCAGTCCAATATCCTTAACTATTTAAATCAAATGTACTTGTAATTGTAGTGAACTATGTGTGTAAAATTCTAATGATTTCATTAAACACAGTCATTTTCGCATTGAAATCATAAAAATTAATAAAATTCGTCAAAAACAGGTTGCCGATTCAAAGTTAAAAAGCATAGCCAAATAACGAATATTCGAAGAACCAAGGTTTATCATGTTTTACTTAACGCCAGCTGGTGGTGAGTTTTTACATTGGTTGTTCGCCAAACGCGATGGTTACCAGTCCAATATCCTTAACTATTTAAATCAAATGTACTTGTAATTGTAGTGAACTATGTGTGTAAAATTCTAATGATTTCATTAAACACAGTCATTTTCGCATTGAAATCATAAAAATTAATAAAATTCGTCAAAAACAGGTTGCCGATTCAAAGTTAAAAAGCATAGCCAAATAACGAATATTCGAAGAACCAAGGTTTATCATGTTTTACTTAACGCCAGCTGGTGGTGAGTTTTTACATTGGTTGTTCGCCAAACGCGATGGTTACCAGTCCAATATCCTTAACTATTTAAATCAAATGTACTTGTAATTGTAGTTTACCAGTCCAATACCCACATAGCACAATTCGGTCCCACGGACATCCGTGGTATATCCTAGTTGGATAACGGCGACATCTTACGGACATCCGTGGAACTGCCTGACCTCCGAGTTGGATGTCCTTCGGATCTCGACTGAATATTGGAAGACCTCCCGAGAATATGCCGATTGATATCCGAGGGACGTCCTGCTGGGCGGGAAAAGGACATGCTCTGAACATGTGAGAATTATGTTAATACCTTTTTTTAAGCATTTCTGGCTACCGTAAAAAAATGAATAATAAATAATATAACACAAATTATGGTGAGAAATTTCTTTGTATTCACATTTGCCACAACATACAACACGTAACTGTCAAGTTTAGAAGACAAATAAAAAAACTGATCTTAAGTTAAACCCCCTCACATTATTATTTTTTTCCTTATCCTTACAATGGCGCAGCAAAGCTTGGACCACCTTGATGGCATCTTGCTCGGTAATCATTGGTTGAGTCCTTTTCGCGGCCACTATAATTGAAAATATTACATACTATTAAAATTAATTACTTTAATTTTTTATACTTATAATGGATTTTCCGATATTCGTAGCGGAGAGGCATTCATTTCCTCTCTGTCCAAACCAACTGAAGTGCTTCCCAACATCCTTTGTGAATAAGCGCCGTGTAATAAGCCGAACGATGGTTTTTGCGTCGTGACCACCAATCCCGATAAGATGAATGTTCTAAAAATAAAATTGCCATAATTAAACGTATGTATTACTTATAATTATAAATAAACTTACCAAGCATTTTTTAATACAGGGTTTGTTGAGTTCTTCGTTAAACTTCTTAAACTCCTCCATTGTGGTTAGAGGCAGCGTTTCCAAAAATTCTTCGTTTTGGTCAGTTTCGATATCCTTTTGTTTCAGAGCCGACTCTATATTGTTGAGTCGGTCTAGAACGGCCATTCCTACGGAGCTTTGGTCTCGCATTTCATGTGAAAGAGACACTATCCCGCGATGAACAAATTCATCGCGAGATTCTACATTACAAAAAAGTTGCTTTAAAGTAACGGACGGAATTAAAAATTTAAAAAACATATACCACCATGAGTTTTAGCAATTCGGTGCCGTCGGTTGTTGGCTCCGTTTCCAGTGGGCATCAATAAGGGGCTGTTTGAAGTTGTTGACATGTAATTTCCAGACGTGTTCGAAACGTCTGAAGAATTACCATTTCCCCTGCAGCCTACATAATAAACAACAAAACAAATATTGAAATCCCAAACAAAAACAGAATGTATAAGTTAGGATAGTTAATATTACCTTTATTATTTCTCAACTCTTTTTCCTGACTACTATAGAAATCCCTGTCATTATCATCAACTACGAAAGGTGTAAATTCGTGTAATGAGGATGCAGGTCGCCTAACTGGGGTGCCTTATTCAAAAATAAACAAAGTAAGTCTAATACTGAAGCGGAACTGGGGGGAAAACTGATTAAAAAGATTATTTGTTTTCTTATTTATGTGAATTTTATTTAATAATTACCTATAGAAGATGAAAGACAAAAAGAAGATGGAGGAGGAGGAGGTGGTGGGGACTCGTCTTCGGACTCATCACTCAATATTGGAACGGAAGTTCTTTTCAAGGGGGGTTTTGTTCGGGCTAAACTGCTGTTGTCAAAAATTTGTTTAGCTTTCCTGGCGCTCCTACTGCGCTTGTCCTTCTCCGAATCAGTAGTTATAATTTCTTCCATTTCTAAGGCCTTTTTCTCATTGCGCCGTGCTTCTTGATATGTATCTAAAGGACATGTTACGTTTAAAAATCAATAATAATTGAAAAAAGGATCGCTATGTAATCTAGAACAGAATACCCATACCGAAGCCTTTTCTAACACGGGCAGGGTGCTTTTCCCATTTCTCCCTATCTGGTTCATACCCTAACTCAATGAACTTTGTTAAGTCTTTGCACTTTGGAGGCCACCAACAAACTTCGCCGTCAAACCACGATATGGGCACCGTTGTAACCCATGGTTCTTCGGTGCCTTCCAAAATAAGGAACTTCCCCTACAAAAACAAACATTTGCATTTTGGCTGAAAAAAACTATACTACGATTCATATGTAAACCTATATTGTAACATTTAGAACATACGTTTGTAATCGAATACAAACTTAAGAATTAATCAAGTAAAAAAGAAAATCTCGCAAATGTACTAATGAAGAAAAAAAAAAAATTGCGGAAACTGAAAGATGCCATGCTGAAGAAGCGAGATTAAGCATGTTCTTCCATGGCAAGTGGAAAAACTGCAAAAGAATTCTCAATATCTATCCCATTGCCTTTAAAAGTCGGCAATCTTACTGCTTTAAATTTAATTTGATTCAAAGGCAATGCTTTTGACCTTGGGCAAGGATCTCCGACGATAAAAATGTTATATGAAGAAGAAGCTAAAGGATACGAAAACAAATCAATTTTACGGCGAAATTTTCTTCCCACAATGAAATCCCCTTCCTGGTTTCTTATTATATTGTCAATCAGGACGAGAGACAAATCTTTAAGAAAGACACAATTATCTGGTGCCTTGCAGCTAAGAAACCAGGGGCCTAACCGCATTTCTTTGTATTCTACGGTTACTTTAAAATTATGTGGTACAGGGCCGCTATCGTGTTGTACTCGAAAACAACGGTGACGGAGATCGAATTCCAGTTTCTGGGGGTTGAATTTACATTTACAATTTCAAGTAGGCGCTTTACTACTTGCTGTAAAGCTTGATTAGACTTACGCAAAAGTTTTTTTAATTTTTGAAGAAAATTTTCAAATGGATAGGCTGAAAAATTTGGTAACGATCCAAAGCGCAACACATCGTCGCACAGGTGTACCAAATTGTGAACATTAAAAGACAGAAAATACGCCCCATAAACTTCTTTACATTCATTAACGAATAAATGTAGAAGTTGCCTAGCATATTCATTATGCAAAACGCACAGACTGTTTGAAGAAAGAATTCGCACGGCGACATGGAAAACAAGGAAGTTGTTGAAGGACCGAATTGGCAAAATACCAGCAAGGACAACAGGGCCGACATAACTGTTGAAAAGTCCGAATTCCGTGGCCTTCCATCTATCTATAAATTTTAAAGATCTGGCTTTTCTAGCGAATTCCCTAGGTATATATTCTCTTGTTGCTTCTAATCTATAGCTAATGGATTCAAGCAAAATTCTAGACAGCCTAGTTTCCAATGGACCACGAATCCAAGTCAGAAGCAATTTCCGAGTTACACCTAAATCTATTAAATGCATCGGATCATTCGGGAAATCAAAAACCATGTCAATCTCAATATTTTCTAAAATTGAATCACCATTGTGATGCTCCTCGTGAATGCGGTTGCGAAAAGAATAATTAGTTCGAAGATCCGAGTCATTTTCCAAAAAAACCACCCTTCCTTCATAATCGCCCTGTTGGATACACTTTGAACACCCAAAATACGCCGTGTGACTTTTAATATTTAATATGTATGAACGCGCAGGTGTGTCGCATATGAAAGATGACACGCGAAAGCTATGATGACGGTCCTTTAATGAAAATCCACTTTCCATAAGCGTTCCTGTTTCGGCAACAAAATCAGCAAGATACTCATTACAAAAAAGAGGCTTTGCGCTTCCATGGTAAAGACCAATTAAAAACACACGCCTGCATTTTACGTTATTAATCATTCCCAGAATAGGCCAAAATTGATCCCCACTACTTTTGGAAATAGGAAGCCCATCTATATTTACAAAAATTTCAACTGTTTCTGGAATGTGTCTTGCATTAACGCAAAGTAGAACCATTTCAATACCTTTTTGTATTCCAAAGTGGTAATAATTTCCTGGAGTAAGATTTTTTACCGGAACCTTACGAGGTGTCTTTATCAAAGTTCGGCAAGATTTCGGAAAGTTCATACCCCATGAAAACAAACGAAAAATTGCTAAAAGAGCATCAACTGCATTTTGATTAATTCCCCAGGTAACTGCCCATAAAGCAAATAATTCGCGAAAGTTGGGAACCCCTTCTTCCTCACTACTTTCTTCCACCTCGTCAGCGCTAGATATGCCTACAATCTCAATGTCATCATCACTGAAACCGTCTTCAGCGTCCGTCGATAACGGTGAACCGTCACTAAAAATTTCATTTACATTTAAATTTTCATCCCCTACGCAACTGACAAAATCTTCAGCTTCCTCTGTATCACCGCTATTATCGTTAAAGTCAACGACATCAGAAGAACTACTTGAATAGGCAGCATCAAAATCTGCATCATCATTAAGTTCCCGGATGTATTCCATATCTTCGCGTACTCTTTTCCTCTTATATCTAGCACTATATGGTCGATAACGGGAATTCATTTTAATATAAAACGATTTTATATTAAAATAATTCTAACAAAAGCTTGGTACTGAAGGAAAGCATCGATAATGTACGGAAGTATTAAAAATAACAAAAAGCCTAACTGTGAAAAGGCAAAGGAGACAAAAACAATAATCAATTGGAAAAAGAATAAGAAATAACCAAAGCGTAAAAGCGGCCTGACGAAGCCGTTTAAAGAATGGTTTGAAAAAATACCCCAATCAACACCCACGAGAAAAAAAAAAAAAAATTAATTTCGCATAAGCAGAAATCAATTGCCAAAAAGAGTTGTAAGGGAATAGCAATCTGAAGCGGATTGAAGAAAAATTAAAAGGCGCTTGGTAAAGCACCGTGAGAACACCCGCAAAAAAAGAGAAAAAAAAATGATTAACTGATCTTGCATAAGCAAAGATCAATTGCCAAAAAAGTAGTAATAAACAGCAAAGATTGAAGCCGTCGGAAAAAAAGGTTTCAAAAATGTAAAAACGAAAAGAAAAGGAAACAAAAAAATTTATCTAATCACGCAAAAGCAAAATCATTTGCCAAAAGAGTGATAAAAAACGGAAAAGCATTTCAAGCGCCATAAGAAAAACTGTTAAAAACTTCGTTGTTAAAAGCGCCCTACCAGCACCAGCGAAAAAAAAAAGAAATTTAAGTAAAGAATAAGGAGAAAAAATTAAGAAAGAACTAAAGCATTAGAACGGCCTGAGGAAACAATTTAAAAAATTGCCAGGCAAAGCCCCCTGCCAAAATCGACAAAGAAGAAAAAAAAAAGAAAAAATTTAATTAGTAAGACGTAAGTTAAGTCCAGTTGAAAAACCATAAAAAGAATGAACAAAAGCATTAAGTTGTGTGAAGAAAGAAGGCAATTCATTGCATTTGAAAAAGTAGCATACATAATTTCCATATATAATTAAATAACTACCGCAATTATTTCTAATCCTAGTCGGCCTATGTCCCGACTAAGATATTCATCTAACTGAAGGTCCACTGACCATGGCCAGACAATTGGTTTCACGACGACACTGTGAAACCAATCCCGATACCTGTGCCCATTGAGGTGACAAGTCTCAATGCCCTTAAACTTATAGTAACAATGTCAGCACTCGGACCGTTGCCTATCCGTCCCGAGCCTGATACACTGTGTCTGGGATCGGCCCAGCACTAGTAAAATGAATAATTACTTACGGTTTGAGATTCCATATGAATAATCCAAAATGTGAAGGGGCCTCAGTAGGAACAGAGGCGGGCAGCTAGGCAGGAACAGCGCGGGCAGCTAGGCAGGAACAGCGCGGGCAGCTAGGCAGGAACAGCGCGGGCAGCTAGGCAGGAACAGCGCGGGCAGCTAGGCAGGAACAGCGCGGGCAGCTAGGCAGGAACAGCGCGGGACGCTGGGCAGGAACCAAACGGGCAGCCGGCCAGGAACAGGGGGGACCGCTGGACAGGTCCGACAGAAGCACTTACGCAGAGAAAACAATCGGGATCGACACTGTTAACACTAATTCGTAAGACGGCAGTAGCCCACAGTTAACAGAAGCACTAAATCAGTCGCTAACGAGAAAAGTTTCTAACGCGATGAAGTTCACTAAGTGTTACACAAAAAAATCCTGAAACAGCACACGCACGGCACGAACAATAACCTTCACCATAAACAACTCAACAATGACTGGCTGAAATTCTGAATCCGCATGCGAAAATTTGGAAGTCGAAACTACCATTATTTGCCATTTTAGTAGTCTTTCCCTAAACACTGGTGAATAGTTTCTTCTCAAAAATCCTTTTATAGAACAACTTCCTTTATTGAAACAGTTTTTTACACGGAGATAGTTTAAATATTACTGTAAGTTTGTAAAGTCTGTTTCAAATAATAATTGCGAATTACTTAAAAAAACAACAAAAAAAATATGGCAAACATTGGGTAACCTGTCGATGCTAAACTTCGATTCAGTTGACGAATGGCGAGTGTTAACGATACGTCTGCGCTAGTGAAACAGCAAAAGGATACCAGGCAAGTTAACATTTACAGTAGTTTATTTCGCTTAACGTAACATTTTTCTTATATTTAGATATCAGAGGTCGACAGTATATACTTAGAGATGAATGGGATTATTTACAACTGCTCCCTTCCAAATGATGAAGAAGTTCACTTCAGAATTGCCATTGAAAAAGTATTTTTAAACATTGTGCATTATTTGGAGGTAACGTTCCATTCAATATGCCTGTATTAATATCATTTAAAAATACCTTTTAAAGCTGTTTGGTTTAATTAGGGCCCAAAAGATATTTTGTATTCCTATTATTGATGTTGTGGCTCCCCGAGCCAAAATAATCCCAAAATGAAGCAGAAATTTGCACTCCACACAATTGGTGAGTTCAACGAACAGTTTCATTAACATATACGTTTCAGTAAATACTTACTTGTTCTTTTTTAAGGTATCGATGGGATTCTTGGTGGTAAATGGTTACCTAATATTCCTCGTTTTCATCAAACAACTCAAACAATTCTTGGAACAACTCAAACAACCACACGATCACTGTGTAAAACCGCTAATGACTGAGGTTGCTACAATTAATAAAAAATTTCTCTAGTTTTATCCTTTAAATTTTTAAAATATTCTACAGTTGCTGAAACGGATCCTGAATGGCAACAAGCAAGTTAAACAGGCAGCTTGTTCAGCTTTTTCCACTCTTGAGGAAGAAGCATGCACAGAATTAGTACCTTACTTGGGCTTTATTCTGGAAACGGTTGTCTACGCTTTTAGCAAATATCAGCATAAGAACTTACTGATTATTTACGGCGCTATCCGCTATCCGATTTCAGCTGGAAAAAGAAAGAAAAACGTTAAAAAAATGAATTTTTGGCCATGACCATGGACACCCCGACTTCTTTCGTTACAGAGGCCAGTAGCGTCAGCAACGATTCGGCTTTTGTATCGCCGCTCAATACGCCGATATCGGTTAACCGATCGCGCCATAATTCAGCCTCTAATCTGCTGGTCAATCGAGTTCGTCACTGATCCGGAGCCTCAATTACAGTCCGTCACACGCCATATGCAACGCCTTCTCTGATGAATCACGGTCAAGATGGACTGTTTAATGCCTCTGTGCGCTCACGTCACAGTTCCTGTGGATCACCTTCATTGCCTCGATCCGCACCTCTGTCGCTTCTCGTTCAATCCTTCCCGCAACAGGTAAAAAAACAAAACACGTTTATTCATATATGACGTCATACCTAAAATTGCTCCCCCACATATTAGACGGAACCAAGAGGAAGTGAGCGCATCTGCAAAGATTTGCGTCAACGCCATGTTTCGGCCAGCGTAGTTCTGGGTTTGAGTCCTCACCAAATATCCGCTTCCGGCCTAGTCCAGACCACGCTTAACAATGCTGTGCCACATCTATGGGGTAGCGACCCACTCGCCCAAGAGATCGAGGGTCTTCTAGATTCAGCTCCGAGCATTGTCAATGACTCGGTCATGAATCGCTCACAGTCTGTCCCGCCTCACCGCATGTTCCAGCAATTCCAGTCTCAAGGTATCACCAGATATGAAACTGATCGCAACCCCACTGTAAGTCATGTCTCGTACGGTCGTATGGTAGTTGGACAAGGCTATGCGACCGCGTCGCAACCCAGCACGCCCTTCGCTTGCGGCAGCAGGAATTCCACGTACAACGCATCCGCCACCAGCAGCCCGTACAGCTACACGGCCACGCCCGTACCCGCCGAATGGAACGATTTCAATTCGAATGCCAACAATGGTGAATTCAAATCAAAAGAGAATTGTATTTTTTTTTTACGTAACTGATCCTCTTGTACCCAAAGGCGATGCAGGAACGGAGGGCTTCGTTCAGCTCGATGCTGCCCAACAGGAGTTGGAAAACTTCCACGAGATCATTAGCGAAGTCTACGCCAACAATCATCAGGAATTGGCTCCGTGCCTCGATGGATTGGGTGCGGAAGCCTTGCAAGATCCTTCTTCCGCCAATTTTTCCCAAATTAATTTTCAAGGATCTAATTCTGGTATGTTTATCTGACCTTCTTTGGATTGGAAGTGTTATTGTAATTAATTTATTTTGAATGCAGCCGTAACCAATATGGATTCCGATCTTTCGTTCAGTTGTTCGGACAATGGCGATGGCTACCCTTTGTCGGCGTTGAGCGATTCCGTGACACTACCGGGATTGTTGGATCCAGAAGATTTGGCCGCAACTCTGGTAGCTTTGAAAGAAGCTCCCGAATTGAATCGACTGGTCCAGGATGTGGCCGATGGGCAGCAGTCTGTCGCTTTACCACAAGGCATGTGAATCAACGCACCTATACTGAAGATCCCCTAGTCCAGTCAGCCGCTCTCTCTCCTGCTCAACTCTTGATTTACTCTTTTTTTCATTCTCTATTTTTTTTAATGAGTTTAATCCATTGCATCCCAACGCATTGAAAAAAGAAACTAAAAAAAACAACTAATTCTTACAGTAGTAATACTAACTTAACAATTATTATTTTGTCAATAAATTAACAGGCTAGTATGCAGCAATCCGATCAAAAACAATGTGTTACGTAATGTGTTTAACATTTTATCATGTCATTTGCCGTGGTCTAATTTTTAATAAAAAAATTTTTTCTACGAGAGTTCAATTTTATAACGGACATTTTTATTACATTATATATTAAATCCTTTTCGAAAACGATTTAAAACATGGTTTAAATTTTTTTTAACAACGTTTATTTAGAAAAAAGAAAAAATATTTGAACTCCTATTTGCTGTTGTAGGGACGTCCTCAGGATTTTGTTTTGGCACCTCCACCGGGCTTCAAATTCTAATAGCCGACGGACATCCATGGAACAACCCGATATGGCACAGGATATCTAACGGATGTTCGGATCCCAGTCGGACATCCGACGGCAGAGATGTGCTATGTGGGTATCCTTAACTATTTAAATCAAATGTACTTGTAATTGTAGTGAACTATGTGTGTAAAATTCTAATGATTTCATTAAACACAGTCATTTTCGCATTGAAATCATAAAAATTAATAAAATTCGTCAAAAACAGGTTGCCGATTCAAAGTTAAAAAGCATAGCCAAATAACGAATATTCGAAGAACCAAGGTTTATCATGTTTTACTTAACGCCAGCTGGTGGTGAGTTTTTACATTGGTTGTTCGCCAAACGCGATGGTTACCAGTCCAATATCCTTAACTATTTAAATCAAATGTACTTGTAATTGTAGTGAACTATGTGTGTAAAATTCTAATGATTTCATTAAACACAGTCATTTTCGCATTGAAATCATAAAAATTAATAAAATTCGTCAAAAACAGGTTGCCGATTCAAAGTTAAAAAGCATAGCCAAATAACGAATATTCGAAGAACCAAGGTTTATCATGTTTTACTTAACGCCAGCTGGTGGTGAGTTTTTACATTGGTTGTTCGCCAAACGCGATGGTTACCAGTCCAATATCCTTAACTATTTAAATCAAATGTACTTGTAATTGTAGTGAACTATGTGTGTAAAATTCTAATGATTTCATTAAACACAGTCATTTTCGCATTGAAATCATAAAAATTAATAAAATTCGTCAAAAACAGGTTGCCGATTCAAAGTTAAAAAGCATAGCCAAATAACGAATATTCGAAGAACCAAGGTTTATCATGTTTTACTTAACGCCAGCTGGTGGTGAGTTTTTACATTGGTTGTTCGCCAAACGCGATGGTTACCAGTCCAATATCCTTAACTATTTAAATCAAATGTACTTGTAATTGTAGTGAACTATGTGTGTAAAATTCTAATGATTTCATTAAACACAGTCATTTTCGCATTGAAATCATAAAAATTAATAAAATTCGTCAAAAACAGGTTGCCGATTCAAAGTTAAAAAGCATAGCCAAATAACGAATATTCGAAGAACCAAGGTTTATCATGTTTTACTTAACGCCAGCTGGTGGTGAGTTTTTACATTGGTTGTTCGCCAAACGCGATGGTTACCAGTCCAATATCCTTAACTATTTAAATCAAATGTACTTGTAATTGTAGTGAACTATGTGTGTAAAATTCTAATGATTTCATTAAACACAGTCATTTTCGCATTGAAATCATAAAAATTAATAAAATTCGTCAAAAACAGGTTGCCGATTCAAAGTTAAAAAGCATAGCCAAATAACGAATATTCGAAGAACCAAGGTTTATCATGTTTTACTTAACGCCAGCTGGTGGTGAGTTTTACATTGGTTGTTCGCCAAACGCGATGGTTACCAGTCCAATATCCTTAACTATTTAAATCAAATGTACTTGTAATTGTAGTGAACTATGTGTGTAAAATTCTAATGATTTCATTAAACACAGTCATTTTCGCATTGAAATCATAAAAATTAATAAAATTCGTCAAAAACAGGTTGCCGATTCAAAGTTAAAAAGCATAGCCAAATAACGAATATTCGAAGAACCAAGGTTTATCATGTTTTACTTAACGCCAGCTGGTGGTGAGTTTTTACATTGGTTGTTCGCCAAACGCGATGGTTACCAGTCCAATATCCTTAACTATTTAAATCAAATGTACTTGTAATTGTAGTGAACTATGTGTGTAAAATTCTAATGATTTCATTAAACACAGTCATTTTCGCATTGAAATCATAAAAATTAATAAAATTCGTCAAAAACAGGTTGCCGATTCAAAGTTAAAAAGCATAGCCAAATAACGAATATTCGAAGAACCAAGGTTTATCATGTTTTACTTAACGCCAGCTGGTGGTGAGTTTTTACATTGGTTGTTCGCCAAACGCGATGGTTACCAGTCCAATATCCTTAACTATTTAAATCAAATGTACTTGTAATTGTAGTGAACTATGTGTGTAAAATTCTAATGATTTCATTAAACACAGTCATTTTCGCATTGAAATCATAAAAATTAATAAAATTCGTCAAAAACAGGTTGCCGATTCAAAGTTAAAAAGCATAGCCAAATAACGAATATTCGAAGAACCAAGGTTTATCATGTTTTACTTAACGCCAGCTGGTGGTGAGTTTTTACATTGGTTGTTCGCCAAACGCGATGGTTACCAGTCCAATATCCTTAACTATTTAAATCAAATGTACTTGTAATTGTAGTGAACTATGTGTGTAAAATTCTAATGATTTCATTAAACACAGTCATTTTCGCATTGAAATCATAAAAATTAATAAAATTCGTCAAAAACAGGTTGCCGATTCAAAGTTAAAAAGCATAGCCAAATAACGAATATTCGAAGAACCAAGGTTTATCATGTTTTACTTAACGCCAGCTGGTGGTGAGTTTTTACATTGGTTGTTCGCCAAACGCGATGGTTACCAGTCCAATATCCTTAACTATTTAAATCAAATGTACTTGTAATTGTAGTGAACTATGTGTGTAAAATTCTAATGATTTCATTAAACACAGTCATTTTCGCATTGAAATCATAAAAATTAATAAAATTCGTCAAAAACAGGTTGCCGATTCAAAGTTAAAAAGCATAGCCAAATAACGAATATTCGAAGAACCAAGGTTTATCATGTTTTACTTAACGCCAGCTGGTGGTGAGTTTTTACATTGGTTGTTCGCCAAACGCGATGGTTACCAGTCCAATATCCTTAACTATTTAAATCAAATGTACTTGTAATTGTAGTGAACTATGTGTGTAAAATTCTAATGATTTCATTAAACACAGTCATTTTCGCATTGAAATCATAAAAATTAATAAAATTCGTCAAAAACAGGTTGCCGATTCAAAGTTAAAAAGCATAGCCAAATAACGAATATTCGAAGAACCAAGGTTTATCATGTTTTACTTAACGCCAGCTGGTGGTGAGTTTTTACATTGGTTGTTCGCCAAACGCGATGGTTACCAGTCCAATATCCTTAACTATTTAAATCAAATGTACTTGTAATTGTAGTGAACTATGTGTGTAAAATTCTAATGATTTCATTAAACACAGTCATTTTCGCATTGAAATCATAAAAATTAATAAAATTCGTCAAAAACAGGTTGCCGATTCAAAGTTAAAAAGCATAGCCAAATAACGAATATTCGAAGAACCAAGGTTTATCATGTTTTACTTAACGCCAGCTGGTGGTGAGTTTTTACATTGGTTGTTCGCCAAACGCGATGGTTACCAGTCCAATATCCTTAACTATTTAAATCAAATGTACTTGTAATTGTAGTGAACTATGTGTGTAAAATTCTAATGATTTCATTAAACACAGTCATTTTCGCATTGAAATCATAAAAATTAATAAAATTCGTCAAAAACAGGTTGCCGATTCAAAGTTAAAAAGCATAGCCAAATAACGAATATTCGAAGAACCAAGGTTTATCATGTTTTACTTAACGCCAGCTGGTGGTGAGTTTTTACATTGGTTGTTCGCCAAACGCGATGGTTACCAGTCCAATATCCTTAACTATTTAAATCAAATGTACTTGTAATTGTAGTGAACTATGTGTGTAAAATTCTAATGATTTCATTAAACACAGTCATTTTCGCATTGAAATCATAAAAATTAATAAAATTCGTCAAAAACAGGTTGCCGATTCAAAGTTAAAAAGCATAGCCAAATAACGAATATTCGAAGAACCAAGGTTTATCATGTTTTACTTAACGCCAGCTGGTGGTGAGTTTTTACATTGGTTGTTCGCCAAACGCGATGGTTACCAGTCCAATATCCTTAACTATTTAAATCAAATGTACTTGTAATTGTAGTGAACTATGTGTGTAAAATTCTAATGATTTCATTAAACACAGTCATTTTCGCATTGAAATCATAAAAATTAATAAAATTCGTCAAAAACAGGTTGCCGATTCAAAGTTAAAAAGCATAGCCAAATAACGAATATTCGAAGAACCAAGGTTTATCATGTTTTACTTAACGCCAGCTGGTGGTGAGTTTTTACATTGGTTGTTCGCCAAACGCGATGGTTACCAGTCCAATATCCTTAACTATTTAAATCAAATGTACTTGTAATTGTAGTGAACTATGTGTGTAAAATTCTAATGATTTCATTAAACACAGTCATTTTCGCATTGAAATCATAAAAATTAATAAAATTCGTCAAAAACAGGTTGCCGATTCAAAGTTAAAAAGCATAGCCAAATAACGAATATTCGAAGAACCAAGGTTTATCATGTTTTACTTAACGCCAGCTGGTGGTGAGTTTTTACATTGGTTGTTCGCCAAACGCGATGGTTACCAGTCCAATATCCTTAACTATTTAAATCAAATGTACTTGTAATTGTAGTGAACTATGTGTGTAAAATTCTAATGATTTCATTAAACACAGTCATTTTCGCATTGAAATCATAAAAATTAATAAAATTCGTCAAAAACAGGTTGCCGATTCAAAGTTAAAAAGCATAGCCAAATAACGAATATTCGAAGAACCAAGGTTTATCATGTTTTACTTAACGCCAGCTGGTGGTGAGTTTTTACATTGGTTGTTCGCCAAACGCGATGGTTACCAGTCCAATATCCTTAACTATTTAAATCAAATGTACTTGTAATTGTAGTGAACTATGTGTGTAAAATTCTAATGATTTCATTAAACACAGTCATTTTCGCATTGAAATCATAAAAATTAATAAAATTCGTCAAAAACAGGTTGCCGATTCAAAGTTAAAAAGCATAGCCAAATAACGAATATTCGAAGAACCAAGGTTTATCATGTTTTACTTAACGCCAGCTGGTGGTGAGTTTTTACATTGGTTGTTCGCCAAACGCGATGGTTACCAGTCCAATATCCTTAACTATTTAAATCAAATGTACTTGTAATTGTAGTGAACTATGTGTGTAAAATTCTAATGATTTCATTAAACACAGTCATTTTCGCATTGAAATCATAAAAATTAATAAAATTCGTCAAAAACAGGTTGCCGATTCAAAGTTAAAAAGCATAGCCAAATAACGAATATTCGAAGAACCAAGGTTTATCATGTTTTACTTAACGCCAGCTGGTGGTGAGTTTTTACATTGGTTGTTCGCCAAACGCGATGGTTACCAGTCCAATATCCTTAACTATTTAAATCAAATGTACTTGTAATTGTAGTGAACTATGTGTGTAAAATTCTAATGATTTCATTAAACACAGTCATTTTCGCATTGAAATCATAAAAATTAATAAAATTCGTCAAAAACAGGTTGCCGATTCAAAGTTAAAAAGCATAGCCAAATAACGAATATTCGAAGAACCAAGGTTTATCATGTTTTACTTAACGCCAGCTGGTGGTGAGTTTTTACATTGGTTGTTCGCCAAACGCGATGGTTACCAGTCCAATATCCTTAACTATTTAAATCAAATGTACTTGTAATTGTAGTGAACTATGTGTGTAAAATTCTAATGATTTCATTAAACACAGTCATTTTCGCATTGAAATCATAAAAATTAATAAAATTCGTCAAAAACAGGTTGCCGATTCAAAGTTAAAAAGCATAGCCAAATAACGAATATTCGAAGAACCAAGGTTTATCATGTTTTACTTAACGCCAGCTGGTGGTGAGTTTTTACATTGGTTGTTCGCCAAACGCGATGGTTACCAGTCCAATACCCACATAGCACAATTCGGTCCCACGGACATCCGTGGTATATCCTAGTTGGATAACGGCGACATCTTACGGACATCCGTGGAACTGCCTGACCTCCGAGTTGGATGTCCTTCGGATCTCGACTGAATATTGGAAGACCTCCCGAGAATATGCCGATTGATATCCGAGGGACGTCCTGCTGGGCGGGAAAAGGACATGCTCTGAACATGTGAGAATTATGTTAATACCTTTTTTTAAGCATTTCTGGCTACCGTAAAAAAATGAATAATAAATAATATAACACAAATTATGGTGAGAAATTTCTTTGTATTCACATTTGCCACAACATACAACACGTAACTGTCAAGTTTAGAAGACAAATAAAAAAAAACTGATCTTAAGTTAAACCCCCCTCACATTATTATTTTTTTCCTTATCCTTACAATGGCGCAGCAAAGCTTGGACCACCTTGATGGCATCTTGCTCGGTAATCATTGGTTGAGTCCTTTTCGCGGCCACTATAATTGAAAATATTACATACTATTAAAATTAATTACTTTAATTTTTTATACTTATAATGGATTTTCCGATATTCGTAGCGGAGAGGCATTCATTTCCTCTCTGTCCAAACCAACTGAAGTGCTTCCCAACATCCTTTGTGAATAAGCGCCGTGTAATAAGCCGAACGATGGTTTTTGCGTCGTGACCACCAATCCCGATAAGATGAATGTTCTATAAAATAAAATTGCCATAATTAAACGTATGTATTACTTATAATTATAAATAAACTTACCAAGCATTTTTTAATACAGGGTTTGTTGAGTTCTTCGTTAAACTTCTTAAACTCCTCCATTGTGGTTAGAGGCAGCGTTTCCAAAAATTCTTCGTTTTGGTCAGTTTCGATATCCTTTTGTTTCAGAGCCGACTCTATATTGTTGAGTCGGTCTAGAACGGCCATTCCTACGGAGCTTTGGTCTCGCATTTCATGTGAAAGAGACACTATCCCGCGATGAACAAATTCATCGCGAGATTCTACATTACAAAAAAGTTGCTTTAAAGTAACGGACGGAATTAAAAATTTAAAAAACATATACCACCATGAGTTTTAGCAATTCGGTGCCGTCGGTTGTTGGCTCCGTTTCCAGTGGGCATCAATAAGGGGCTGTTTGAAGTTGTTGACTGATTTGACGTGTTCGAAACGTCTGAAGAATTACCATTTCCCCTGCAGCCTACATAATAAACAACAAAACAAATATTGAAATCCCAAAAATAAAAACAGAATGTATAAGTTAGGATAGTTAATATTACCTTTTTTATTTCTCAACTCTTTTCCTGACTACTATAGAAATCCCTGTCATTATCATCAACTACGAAAGGTGTAAAATTCGTGTAATGAGGACAGGTCGCGTAACTGGGGTGCCTTATTCAAAAATAAACAAAGTAAGTCTAATACTGAAGCGGAACTGGGGGGAAAACTGATTAAAAAGATTATTTGTTTTCTTATTTATGTAAATTTAATAATTACCTATAGAAGATGAAAGACAAAAAGAAGATGGAGGAGGAGGAGGTGGTGGGGACTCGTCTTCGGACTCATCACTCAATATTGGAACGGAAGTTCTTTTCAAGGGGGGTTTTGTTCGGGCTAAACTGCTGTTGTCAAAAATTTGTTTAGCTTTCCTGGCGATTAAAAGTAGATTATTTGTTTTCTATTCTGTTATGATATGTATCTAAAGGACATGTTACGTTTAAAAATTAATTGAAAAAAAGGATCGCTATGTATAGAAACAGAATACCCATACCGAACAGAGACATCTGGTTCATACCCTAACTCAAGATGGAGGAGGCCACCAACAAACTTCGCCGTCAAACCACGATATGGGCACCGTTGTAACCCATGGTTCCGTCTTCCGACTTCCCTACAAAAACAAACATTTGCACTCTATAACGATTCATATGTAAACGGAAGTTTTTTAATCAAGTAAAAAAAGAAAAGGGGTTTGAAGTTGCGGAAACTGAAAGATGCTAAACAGCTGTTATCAAAAACTGCAAAAGAATTCTTAGCTATCCCATTGCCTTTAAAAGTCGGCAAATCTTACTGCTTTAAATTTAATTTGATTCAAAGGCAATGGGCAAGGATCTCCGACGATAAAAATGTTATATTAAAGGATACGAAAACAAATCCGAAATTTTCTCCCACAATGAATCCTGGTTTCTTATTATATTGTCAATCAGGAATAAATCTTAAGAAAGACACAATTATCTGCGCCTCTTCCATTTCTTTGTATTCTACGGTTACTTTTTATGTGGTACAGGGCCTCGTTACGAAAACAACGGTGACGGAGATCGAATTCCAGTTTCTGGGGGTTGATAGGCGTATCTAAAGGATTTTTGAAGAAAATTTTACGTTGACAAACACATCGTCGTACAGGTGTACCAAATTGTGAAAAAAGACAGAAAATACGCCCCATAAACTTCTTTACATTCATTAACGAATAAATGTAATCAGCATATTCATTATGATAACCGACATACCAAAGCCTTTTCAAAATAACACGGGCATTCCGTGGCCTTCCATCTATCTACAAATTTTAAAGATCTGGTGCTTTTCCTTGGTTAAGTCATTTCTCCCTATCTCAGGCTCGAGTAAATGCATCGGATCTAACTCAATGTCAATCTCAATATGGTTAAAAGAATCACCATTGCGTGAATGCGGTTGCGGAGAAGCCACCCTTCCTTCATAATCGCCCAAACCCGGAACACCCAAAATACGCCGTGTGACAATATGTATGAACGCGCACGATATGGGACACGCACGGTCCGTTGAAAATCCACTTTCCATAAGCGTTCCTGTTTGGCAACAAAATGCCTTGCCAAAATAAGGAACTTTTTCCCCTATATTTACAAAAACAAGCATTTGCATTTGGACCTTTGAAAAAAACTAGAGTACTGGAACTTACGATTGATCAAAGTTCGGCAAGATTTCGGAAAGTTCATTGTAACATTTAGAACATACGTTTGTAATCGAATACAAACTTCGCGAAAGTTGAATTAATCAAGATGAAAATGGGAAAGCGTCCGTCGATAACGGCAAATGTACTGACAAAATCTTCATGTATCACCGCTATTATCGTTAAAGTCGACATATAGGAATTCATTTTAATATAAAACGATTTTATATTAAAAAATTCTAACAAAAAGCTTGGTACTGAAGGAAAGCATCGATAATATACGGAAGTATTAAAAACAACAAAATGCCTAACTGTGAAAAAGGAAAAAAAACAATAATCAATTGGAAAAAGAAAAAGAAATAACTAAAGCGTTAAAACGGCCCGAAAAGCCGTTTAAAGAATTGTTAAAATACCCCAATCAACACCCACGAAAAAAGAAACAAAAAAATTAATTTCGCACTAAGCGGGAATAAATTGCCAAAAAGAGTTGTAAGGGAATAGCAATTTGAAGCGGATTGAAGAAAAAGAAGAAAAGTCGCTTGGTAAAAACACGGTGAGAACACCCGCAAAAAAGAGAAAAAAAAATGATTAACTGATGCATAAGCAAAGATCAATTGCCTAAATGGTAATAAACGGCAAAGATATGAAGCCGTCGGAAAAAGGTTTCAAAAATGTGAAAACGAAAGAAAAGGAAAGAAAAATTTATCTAATCACGCAAAAGCAAAATCATTTGCCAAAAGAGTGATCAAAAACGGAAAACTTTTCAAGCGCCTAAAAAACGGTTAAAAACTTCGTTGTTAAAAGCGCCCTACCAGCACTCGCGAAAAAAAAAAAGAAATTTAAGTAAAGAAAAAGGACAAAAAAAATGAAGAAAGAACTAAAGCATTAGAACGGCATGAGGAAACAGTTTAAAAAATTGCCAGGCAAAGCCCCCTGCCAAAATCAACAAAGAAGAAAAAGAAAAGAAAAAATTTAGTTAATAAGACGTAAAAAAAGTCCAGCTGAAAAACCATAAAAAGAATGAACAAAAGCATTAAGTTGTGTGAAAAAAGAAGATAGAAAATAGCATTTGAAAAAGTAGCACACATATAATTTACATATATAATTAAATAACTACCGCAATTATTTCTAATCTTAGTCGGCCTATGTCCCGACTAAGATATTCATCTAACTGAAGGTCCACTGACCATATTAGACAATTGGTTTCCACGACGACACTGTGAACCAATCCCGATACCTGTGCCCATTGAGGTGACAAGTCTCAATGCCCTTAAACTTATAGTAACAATACCAGCACTCGAACCGTTGCCTATCCGTTCCGAGCCTGATACACTGTGTCTGGGATCGGCCCAGCACTAGTAAAATGAATAATGAACTTACGGTTTGAGATTCCATATAAATAATCCAAAATGTGAAGGGGCCTCAGTAAGAACCAAAGGCGGGCAGCTAGGCAGGAACAGCGCGGGCAGCTAGGCAGGAACAGCGCGGGCTGCTGGGCAGGAACTGAACGGGCAGCCGGCCAGGAACAGGGGGGACCGCTGGACAGGACCGACAGAAGCACTTACACAGAGAAAACAATCAGGATCGACACTGTTAACACTAATTCGTAAGACGGCAGTAGCCACAGTTAACCGAAGCACTAAATCAGTCGAGAAAAGTTTCTAACGCGATGATGTTCACTAAGTGTTACAAAAAAAAATCCTGAAACAGCACACGCACGGCACGAACAATAACCTTCACCATAAACAACT
>NW_026712555.1:0-30392 GCF_022539665.2 Daphnia carinata
GGGGAAACGAGTCGAAACCGATTCCCAACGTGACTAAAAGTGAATGCAGAGAGGCGGTCGACGAATTTATGGTTATGGGAGCCCTAGTAGAAGAGGAAGTGGTTGCAGAGGAAGCTCCAACCGAAGAAAAATGCAGCGTCAAGTTGAAGAAAAGAAGAGCATTTCGGCGTCGAGCGTACAATTCGTGGAGGCAGTGGCACCTGGGAAACGTGATGGGGTTTGGTTGATTGGAACCGCTAGATCTGTCCGGTCGGGCAAGGAGTGGGTCACACCAAGTTGTCTCTTGGAAAGCCAGGGAGGGAAAGTGCTCATTCCCGTTATTAATCTCAGTACGGAAGCGTTAGCAGTACGTGGCCCTTGGGGCGCCTCCCTAGTGTCAACTGATCAAGTGTTCAAGATAAATGGAATAGGACCTCCGGTAGTCGGGTCGCTACAATCTGGGGGCACTTCTAGGGACGGTGAAAAGTTGGTGCTCAACGAGGCTGAAGTAAACATCAACCCCGATTTAACCGAAGAGGAAAGGGAAGAGCTGATGAATGTAATTAGGCATCACTGGCGATGCTTTTTACCCAAAAAGGGACTGACGAAGCTAATAGAGCATCGTATAGAAACCGGCACAGCGAGCCCCGTTCATTCGTCACCATACCGGGTGAGTGAAGTCGAAAGGAAAATTATTCAAAACCAAGTGCAGAAGATGCGTGAAGATGGGGTCGTCACTTTATCACATAGCCCATGGAGCGCGTCGGTCGTCCTGGTAAAAGAGAAGAATGGGGAAATTCGATTTTGTGTGGATTATCGTCGCCTCAACGCCCTGACCATCAAAGACGTTTACCCACTTCCTAGGATAGAAGATGTGCTGCATCGCCTCAGCGGGGCTCACTTCTTCACTAGTCTAGACCTAGAGAGTGGGTTTTGGCAGGTTCCAATGGCTAAGGTACACCAAGAAAAGACGGCATTCGTTACCCAGACGGGCTATTCGAGTTTCTACGACTTCCTTTCGGGTTGTGTGGCGCACCGCCCACGTTTCAACGTCTTATGGATCGCGTACTAGACGGACTTAAATGGACAGAGTGTCTCGTTTATATGGACGACATTCTTGTTTTTGGGAGCTACTTACAGGAGCACAACGATCGGCTCCACCGAGTCCTACTAGCCATCGAAAACGCCGGCCTAACGTTAAACGCACGCAAATGTGCCTTCGGTACGTCCAACGTGGTGTATTTAGGTCATCGTATCGATAGACGAGGCATCTCTCCCGATACGACAAAAGTAGAAGCAGTGCACCATTTTCCCCGTCCTAAAAACTTGACGCAGTTGAGAGCATTCCTAGGGATGGCCTCTTTTTATCGTCGCTTCATTCAAAATTTCGCAGCCATCGCCCGGCCCCTCCATAATCTTCTGAAGAAAGGAGCCGACGTTGAACGATACTGGACACAGAGTCACGAAGTAGCAATGTTGGAACTAAAGGCAAAACTGACCTCCGCGCCCGTACTGGTGAGCGACGACGGGGTATCGAAGATAGAGTTATACACGGACGCTAGCATCAAGGGAATTGGAGCCGTACTAATGTTGGCCGGAGAAAAGGGTCTACAACCGGTAACGTTTATCAGTCGGCGCCTCACACCAGCTGAGGAAAAATATCATAGTAACGAACTGGAGTGTCTAGCTCTCGTTTGGTCGTTGAACAAACTACGGCATCACGTCTATGGACGGCCACTCACGGTAAAAACGGACAGCTCAGTATTGCGGTGGTTGTCGCAAAAGAAAGACCTGAATGGCCGGCTAGCCCGATGGATCATAACTCTTCAAGAATTCTCTATTAACATCCAACATCTCAGTGGGCCTTCTAACGTCGTAGCTGATGCCTTATCTCGGGCCCTTGTTGGCGTCGAAGAACTAACCGATCCGGCCGACCGAATATTATGCGGAATTCAAGTGGCAGAATACTCCCCTCGACAACTGGCTCTCCTACAACACGCCGACCGAGATATAAAGAAGATTGTTCTCTGCCTTCAGGGGTACGGTGACAAATACGGCCCTCAAACGGGAAGCCACGACTTCGTTTTGTACGAAGGAGTATTGTACAAGAAGAATGTAAAACCAGGTCGTCAACGTCTCTTAGTGGTACCTTCAATCATCCGTCGGGATCTTCTGTTTGCATGTCACGATACACCGATCGGCGGCCACCATGGCATAGAGAAAACCTTGGCTAAACTATCTCAGCGATACTGGTGGAAGAACATGAAGAAAAGCGTAGAGGCGTATGTGAGTACCTGCGAGTTCTGTCAACCTTTCAAATCTCGGGTAGGATATCCAGTCGGAAAACTATGTCCTATTCCTCCACCTAAAGAAGTGTTTGAAATGGTAGCAGCAGACCATCTGGGTCCCTTTCAGAAGACAGCAAATGGGAACTATCACGTGATAGTCTGTATCGACTATTTGACCCGATGGATCGAAGTAAAAGCGGTGAAAGACACCGGTACCAACACGGCAGCCGCTTTTCTAAAAAACAACGTTTTCCTCCAGCACGGACCTCCACGAAGGTTCATCAGCGATAGAGGTCCCGCTTTCTCTTCGGCAGCCTTCGCAGACTTCTTGCACGAATGGCGAGTTCATCACATATTGGCTTCAGCCGAACATCCCGTAACCAATGGGTTGGTGGAAAAGGCGAACAGAACCTTAACCGCTACGCTAGCAGCTTTCGTGAATTTCGAACATGACGACTGGGACAAGGGGCTACAGGAAGCGGCGTTTTCCATCAATACCGCGAAGCAGTCAACGACACAAATTACCCCCTTCGAATTGGTGTACGGACGGTCTGCGGTTCTCCCTCACGAAGCCAACTTTCCATGGCCACCCAACGACGCCGAAACTCACGAAGAACGCCGAAAAAGGGTTACAAAATGGAGGAAATGTGCGCGTTACCTAACCTTCAAGAGGCAGCGGAAGAGCAAAACCACCTACGACATCCACCGAAAGCCCAGCCCGCTTTTCGAATTGGGCGACTTAGTGCTCGTGGAACGCAAACCTCGGAGTAATGGAAGGACAAAGAAGTTTTTGGCCAAATTCGTCGGACCCTATCAAATCTGCAAGCGAGTGTCAGCAACTTGCTACAAGGTAGAAGACCTTCCTGCCCATAGAAGAAAAAGGATCTGGCGCCGCTTTAACGTCCACGTTTCTCAACTACGACGTTACTTCCCTCGACGTGAAGTAGATTGGATACCGGACGAAGAGACTGACGAAGAGTGTCCTGGCCGTAGTGAACAGCCGGTATCTGCAGAAGACGCTACGGACGCCGACAGAATCGAACCCGAAGATGACCTGGGAACGGAATCGACGGCCAACGACGAAGAGGACGAAGAGGAAGTTCCAGTTAGAACGTCTTCGGTCACCACAAGATCGGGCAGACTGTCTCGTCAACCAAACCGATTTGTTGCCGGATCCCGTCGCTAAAATTTTAAAATCTCTTAGGAGACGCGTTCGCCCGATTACATTCGATGTATCAGTTAGTTTTGTGTTCCCTCCCTGTTTGTGTTCGAATTTTAAGACTCAGACGACCAAGTTTAACTTAATATGGTTGACATGTAGGCCTATGCAGTCTCTTTTTCGTCTCTGTACTTGTTTTTTTGTTTTCCCCAAATTCCTCTCTTTGTTGTTAGATCAGGAGATCTATTTTTGTCAGGAAGGGCCGAATGTTGCGAAATGCCCAAATGCTAACGCTTAGCCCTTGAGCGTTTTGTCTTCCTGTTAGCCGTGTGCTAGTTTGTATCCCTGTTTTTCCTAACCCCCTGTTTTTAACCCCTTTTTTTGGAGTCGAAATGTGACGAGTCAGCAGAGTGTGACGAGACGCTTTGCGAAACGAACGTCGTTAGGCAAGGCCTAAATACAGAGATTTCAACGTGTTCGTTGTTTTGCGTTTCGTTTTTAAGATTTTCCGCAACACGGGCAAATGAAAAAAAACGTAGATGGGCCCCTACAGCAGGCGTTTTGGCGGGCAGTGAGTTGGGTTGACGGGCAGAGAGTGGGTTGACCTCCGCCATCTCCGTATTCAATGGGAAGAAAGGTGCCATCTTCTTGAAAGGGGTACATCACACTGCCACGTAGGAAGCAACCGGGGTTATTTCTGCCCATCGGTTGTTTTGTAAACGGGGGCAACAATTTTTCATCGCCTTTGTTATTGTTTAATGTTCTGGTGTTGTTTCTCAGTAGGTTCGGGATGGTTTCTGATGCCCTTGTAGTGCATTCTGCACCGGCCCTGGTTTTGAGTTGTTGGCTTTGGTGTTCGCGTCGTTGGGGCCATCTTGGTAATTTTTTCCCCTTGTTTCTCGTTCTGTTGTTCGATTGATTATTTCTACTACCGCCCCAGGCTGAAGGACAATGTTGATTGGTTGTATTCAATGACGTCAATTACCTTCATACTGGAACTATTATTTTTTCTTAGGAATTGATTCCGTAAGTTTATATTCAGAATCTGCTGTATCGATTTTGTCGACTTTACATTATCGCTCTCTGATGTTTCTGCCAATCTGTTTGAATCACGCTTCAGGTAATATTTTTTCTTTATGGTGCTGATCTGTTCCAAATGATGGTACATCTTTCGGGTCTGATAATTTTATGATTATTCCCTGTTTAATTGATGGAACAGTTTGGCACGTTGTTCCTGATTGTCATTCTTCAATTTAATGTTTTTACGCAGATTCTTGGTTTGGTGGCTTTAGTCGTCCAACACGTTTGTAGCATCGCGCTTATTCCATGGAGTTCGGTCGTTTGAGCACCTCTTCCTGGAACCATTTTAATCTGGTAATAGAATTTGTTCCACATTTTTTAAACAATTGTACTGGTGGTTGCAGTGCTTCACTGGTTAGAGAACTGTGTGTCGCCGTGCAGAAGTCTTTGCCCTTCGTGTGGGGTTTCCTTTATTAACAAGGTTTCATTTATTACTCCCGTGATGACTTGCTTATTGGTCCGTATTTATGATCAAGTGATTTTAATTAACAGTAAGCTCTGATGAAGTTAGTAGTTTATAGCGGGAGTTTGTACAGGGTAATGAACTTATTGCAATTTCTTTTTAAATGGCAGGCTGTTTGTTTAGTGGTTGCATCCCCCGTTCAGCATGTGGCCTTCTAGGTATGTTCTTCTTTACTGCGCTATCTTTGGTTTGTATGTAAATGATGAAAAATTTAAACATCAGAGCATTGGGATATGAATTATAGTGATTTTTATTATTTGTGACATTAGTAAAGTTGTTGCTTCTGTTTGTTTCTTGGGGTGGTTAGTAATTGTTGTCCAACTTTAGGTTTTTGGTATGGGGTTCCTGTGTGATTGGACCTGACTGTTTCAGCGTAAGTCTGAACTCTTCCCAGTATTCAGGTTTATTATTCTATATTGCTTTCTTGGATGTGTACTCCATTCCGACTTGATTTTGGTGCCTTGGATAAAAGAAATGTGGCTTTGTTTCAATACTACCTGTACTAACGAGATCGATTACAAAGAGACTTCATGGGAACAACGTTGCGTTATGTTCCTTTGTGTCCAAGTAAAACGTTATGAGGTTTTGTAAACACTCGATGATTTCGTCTGATGGAGGCTGTTACTTTACGTCGACCCGAAAAAAGCGCTAAATTGCGCTGACCAACTGATCAGTTTCATCAATGCCATTTTAACTCACATCCACAAAGGAGGTGTAAGGTATCGGCTTCTGCTCGTCCCTATTTCTATTTGCGTCTGGTAAGGGTATAGGTGTTCATGACAATTTTTCAGCCACATTCGGCTGGAACAATTAAGTGTTTAAATCAGATGATGTATAAAATGTAACTCGATGCAGTGGGCCACCTGAATTGCTGCTGAACAATTTGTAGACCGACTTTTATTCATGTCGTACACTACTTTGTTTATTACTGACTAGAGTGAAAAAAGAAAAACGGCGATGGTTAGTCGGTCAGCTGATCGAGAAACAATTGGCGCCCTGAACGGAAATGCAGCAACCACGATGCAATCGCCCATTGTAAACCCCATAGTTTATCGATGGCTGTGCTGCGCTTGAATGCATTTCAAATGCAATTCGTAGCCATGGAAGTTCTCTGTTTCATTTCCAGGTCAGTTTTTAGATATTTTTTGCTTTCTGGTTGCCTTCGTCGTCGTACTCTGACGTTTCAGAAATGCTTAAAAACCCGACCCCCCCCCCCCCCACCTCGCCGTCTCTCCAATTCGTTTGGCTGTGATATTTTCGAATTACAATCGTTTTCGTTTTTTTTTTCTTTTGATTTACGAGAGGTCTTTGAAAATGATGCAGTTTAAGAATGCACTGAATCCGTCTTTTTGTCGCGCACTAATAGTAGGCATTGCCTTCCAGTTCATCTTTTCTGGCCACATTTCGCCATTTCTGCTTCGATGGCGTCAGAGAGTGAGGCGTTACATCGTATTGCCCGAACTGACCAATAAGCGATCTGTATTTCTGTTAGTAATGGAATGGCTAAAGATTAGCTGTTTTTCCCAATCATTAGATGGTCTGGCAAAATTTTGAAGAACTCATTCTTTCTTGCCAACTTCATTTGATTGATTTTTCGCGTTTTGCTTCCCCAGACTTGTGAAGGTTACACCAAGAAAAGTGGCTTTTTCTTGGTAGATGTCTGCTCGTTCAAAAAATCATGAAATCAACTACATACCAGCAGATGATTTGGCTAAAAACAAATGGACAGAAGTCATATAATACAAGGGTTTTAAAAACCATTAAAACACTTGTTTTAGTAAATTGCTATGCTGTTCATGTGAACTACACACTTTGTGTAGTATTGCGGAGCCTCGGTATAGTACGACGGGGCAGCATAAATTGTGGTGTAGTAACTTGGGGCAGCGTAGAACTTAGGGGCTTCAGTATAGCATGTCGGCCCAGCGTAGTAAAATGCAGCAGCTGCGATGTAGTATATTGGAGCTACGTAGTACTTTGACGCCTCTGTCGTGGTGTAGTACGATACAGTTGTTTGTGTAGCTCAGAGCAGAATAATATTTCGAAGCCTCAGTGTAGTAAGAAGGAGAAGCGTACGTTGTGGTGTAATACTCAGGGGCCTTTGTGGTATGGTAGTTGTGAGCGGATCCAGACGATGAACCCATCGGCACACCTAAAGTAGACTCAGTTATCAAAAAGACAACATCTAGCAGCAGCATCATGCGAAAGTAACCTGGCATAAAACAAACACATTAGTTAACGTTTTTCCGCAGGGAAACTTTCCTTAAAGTCCACAAAACGATCATAAAGAATCATTTCACCTACTTGAAACATTCATGAAAACGACATCCGCATCACCACATTAACTCAAACAATTTAACATGTGTAATGTATACTTTACCCATGATTGCAGGTTGGAACTGAAACAGACTATATTGTTACGTTTCAGTCCGATTGATTATCTTTATTACTTAGAATATAAGTTCTTAAACAGATATTTCTAGTTTACATAAGTTAAGTAGCAAATGGCGAGTTTAATCGGACGTCTTGACCAACATCCTACTCTATTAACCTTGGTTTCCAGTACCACGAACAGGTACAACCAAGAAACAATACCCAGATCGTCCGTACTAACAACATACATACCCGGACGATCTGTACAAATAAGATAACATGATTCACCAGACCGTCCGTCCCAACGACATAAATACCCGGACGGTCTGAACACTAAGACAACACAATAGAATAAGAATAATAATTTTAACAGAACATAGTTTTAACCTTTAAGATTGGGGACTTCTTGGGACATCCAGACTTAACACAACACTACACTAGAACTAACTAACTCTCCCCTAAGTCGTCAACAATTCCCTCTCTGTTTCCCTCGATACGGAAGCTATACGTTGATATCGTCAGTTAGTCGACGATTCCGTAACAATATTTAACTCAGCAATCCAATTAGATACGTTTCCCTTAAAATGTAGTTTTAAAACATGCCTTTTGAAGAACGCTAATTAACAGGTTTGCTAATAGGAAAAATATACGCATACAAATATGTGACAAGCACAATCATATATTGAGAGAATAGACAAAGAAAGTTTCATTGGGTCAAGGAAGAAAACACACTCCGCTAATTGATCATACGAAAGGATTCGCTTCACCATTTAATATAGCCTACTTCATGTGGAAAGTGACCCTCATAATCTCGAGTAATTAGTTATCTCCGAACTATGGTTGAAAAATGCGCTGCAATTTGAGAAAAAACCAATTTCCTCGCTTAGCCCTTGGAAAGGTTATTGGGATCAAAGCCCTTTCGTCAGATCAAATCCACATTCCTCCGTGAATTTTAATTACTACAAACAATAAATAAAAATCATAAATTATGCGATATTCATCGAGTGGACTGAATGACCCTGCAGTGAACGCCTTGATCGCATTCGTTGAAAAGGTGCTGGTCGCGAAGCGATGCCACTCAATTGCCGAGACAACGGTTGGGCGCCTAGACTAGATGAATGTATTTTGGGCTGGCCTTGCGTTAGTCGTGAACTCATCGGCGTATACGTCTGCAGCCGACGGCACGAATTTCATGAAGCTAAATAGATTTTTTTAAAATTCACTATCGGTTTCCTTTTACCTGTGGTATAGCAACAGCAACGGTAGGAATAAGGGCTGGATTACTGGGTTCCGGCGTTCGGGCAAGATGTTAAGTGGCTCTTCTGCGTTTGTAGAGCTCCTGGACAATCGTCCTGAGCGTTCTGTTGCCATGGTTAATCTCGATCAACCGTGGAACACAAACTCCATCGCAACTCAAATAATGGATGGTAAAAGAACGCTAATCGCGTCGCTGATTGTCATCGTTATTCATGCTGGGCAGTAAATAATGTTCAACGAATTCCATGCGAATAGAAACTACCAATTTCTTCCTGTAGCACCAAACTGCCAAACTTGGTGATAGTCAGTGGTAAAAGTACCCAATGTAGAACCACCAAATCGAACAGATTTTTTCGTCTAATAAGTTAATGAGCAGGACACAATGGCACTGGTACAAACGAAGGGATCCTTGCTGGGCAGCTCTCACAGAGCAGAACATAATAAATAGAACGTAAGCAATATACGTTTGAAGGGGAAAACGTATATGTCAATTTCTTCCAAGAATATGTATGTGTATATTTTTGGAAAAAAAGAACTTAGGTATCCAAGTTTTTCAGCATTCCCTAATTTCTCACTAGCAACACAAAAGTAATGCTAAGATTGTTTTTAGTTTTGGATAAGAAACCAATTAAAACTCAGCAACTTTGCAACATCACTCAAATTTTATTTTAGTTACATAAGCTTGTATTTTTTTTACTTCGAAGGACTCAGCAGCATTAAGCTTATTCAATAGCTGAGCTGCCTGCCTTATTTAAACGAAATATTCATTTATTTTATTTTTAAACATAAACTTTCAAAGTATCATTAATGGCGCTCCAAAATTCGAATAAAGTTCATTTTAAAAATAACTGGAAAAAATTGCAGTGATCAGTCAACTGTTGCGAGTAGTAAGTCACACTAGACACTTGCCCACTTTAAATCCTTTTTCCTGTAAGCGTGTCCTGATTTTCTCTGCCAATCTGTACATGAACAGCTAGAATATCTCAGCCAAAATGTAGTTGAACGGGTAGAGACACGTAAAATAACTTCATTCGCAATTTTTTTGTGGATGTCAATATATGCTGGTCACAACACACACGTACATACATGCAAATGTAACTAATAACAAATGTAATTATTCAGTCATCAAGATCTATGACGAGGAGACTAAGAGCTATCCGATTTACATAATGTATTGAATTAAAGGTAATGCTCGTGTTGTGGCCTAACGCGCAATATACTTTTAATAGGACATTTCAGCCATCAACCCCCAGTTATTTATCAATCTAGTTTTCTTATTGATTATTTCTGACAATTTTACTCAATCTTGTAACTCTAGTTGAAGATCGACAACGCCATAGTACTAAGGGGCATATATACTGTATATTTTTTCCAAACTGCCATAATAATATAGGTGAAAATTCAAGATAAGAAAACAAATTCGTGATAAGTTAAAAATAATTTGCATCTCTGATTTCGTGGCCCCAAATCGCAGTTTCCGACATCGTGGAAATACTTTCCGTCCAGATGGCTTATTATTTATTAGCTTCAACTAACCTGCGGTCTACCTAAATACAAAAACACTGAAAAAAAAATTTTGACGTCAAGAACTTTGGTCGGCATCGATCAATCGATGCTTTTCATTGTGTTCCCATTTTCTTTTTCATTGATTGTATCTGGTCGTTTCTGATGTTTGCATCGGTGATATTCGATCAAATTACTTATCTATTACTATTCGGCCATTTAAATAGGAATGCACACATTTGGTTGACAACACGTTCTTGTAAAGCCACCTAATATAACGTTTGATTTTTATCATTGGACAAATGGATGATATGGCCTAGGATTTATCATCGGAGCAACAGTTGCCAATGCGTTTGGTTTCCGGTCGTTCATTGACAGCGAACGTCGATTAATCAAGGTATTTAAATAAGATCAGTCAAGGCATATAACAACCTCAGCTGAGACCTAGAATAATGAGGACTTAAATATTGTTTAAACTGAAGACGGATTTTCATGCGCAATGTATTGAACCCACTAAATTCCTTTGCCATGTTTTAAACCGTGAAAAACCCTGGCTGCTATAAAAATGGCTTCGGTGGTATATCATTTCAAAACTAGCCTAACAAATTTTAAAAAGTTGTGAATTTTCAAGCACACAATCCATCGTTGTTTGAAGTCGAAGCTGGACAGGCAGATCCAGCGGCTCCTTGGGCGTAAACTGGGGAATTGACATAATTTCCAGTCGGTCCATAGTTACAGACATAGAGCCTATTGTAGGGAAAATCTTCTCCAAAAGTCTGGCCACATCAAAGACAGGATCAGCGTCAAAGTTCAATTGCTTAAGAAGAAAAAATGTCTTACAGCAGTCGATTGATAGTAAGCCACTCCACAGCCTACGGTATAAGTAGTCGCCCATACAACTTGAGTGTAATGTCCAATAACAGCGGGTGGATTTGATCTATACCATGAGATATTATGAGAATTAACACTCCTACAGTAGAAAATGCTCGGTTTGGTATTTTCTTACGGAAAGCTTGTGACATAAGCAGGTGTCATGTCAAAAACTTCATTATACCAAGACGTAACAGCTGCAGGCCAATCAGAGGAGTCTAGCACGTCGGCAGAAGCCCCAGAAATGTAAATATTCTGACCCACTCGGAATCGGGCTATTGGTATATAAAAACCGTGTCAAATATCGAAATTAAATAGGCTGATTCTGGACAAAGTATAGCGTATTTAACAATTTTACTTACGGACGTTACGGCACTTGTCGTGGTTAAATACGCACTGCTGGGCGTGCGTTTGCGCCATTACGGCCAATTCTTCATCCCAGATCTTAACAAAAAACAAACATTGAAGATATCATAACATTTCAAAGGCACTTAGAATATGTTTTTACGGTGAAAAATACAAGGAGTTTTTACATACCAATTGCCTTATGTTAGACGCCGATGGCTGAGGACCTGGAGTTCCGCTGGTCTCGAGACCCTTGGCAACTTTGCGCCGGTAATCGTTATGCGTCTGTAAAATGATGTCAATTTCTTCGGCGTTGACGCTCGATTTCGTTGGATACGATGGTAAACAAGCTGCTCCCCAGGTTAAATTCTATTTGTAACAAAATGAATATCATGAATTTATTATCATTACCATTGAATATCTTTAAGAGTATACCGAATATTTGCAGAGGGTATTTTCGGTAGGAACGCTGCACGTAGCAATGTTGCAGTATGCATTTTGAGCTGTGCGGCTCTTAGTTAGCTGCAACACCACCTGGGCCTCCTTTTCATACAAAAATGATTAATTAAGCATCAGAATGGTTAAAAACAAGTTTGAATATAAGCGAAAATGTACACATAGATTTTTTTTTCATGAAAAATACTTACTCCGCAAGCGGATAGGATGACGGTGATCACCAAGGATACAGCGAAAAGTTTCATTTCGACTAGAGTAGAACAAGCAAACAATGCTCTGTGTATATAAGCTGTTTCACACCTCATTATTTATACATTTATTTTTCCCGGATTGTAAGCGTATCACAAAATTTGGAACGCAAGTGTTTAATTCGAAACGGATCCAGCTGCATTTAGAACAGCACAAAGGAGTTGACTGAAACAAAGCTTGCGCTCCAATTAAAACTAGTGCACCTTAGAATACGAAAAACACAAAATAAGTGCAACAAACTTACTAGGGTGACGTGTTCGTCTGTAAAAAAACGGATCTAATGAAATCTAGGTCGTATTGCAATGTTAGCGTCCGGGTCGGGGGTTGACGAACGGAACTAGGTCACCACATGTTGGCACTTACGTGTTGAATAAATCCGTAGCGCGTGACATTTTTTTCGCCGTAGATCTCAATGAAAAGATCGTGATAAACGCAGCAGGCATATGTTGTTCCCTTTTTTTCTCTGTAAAAAAACAACGACAACAAACAAGCGGCAAAATGTTTCTGCGCTAAGTTGGAGTGTTGATACACGAGCTAGAATTGCGACACTGACTAAGGCAGTTGGGCTGTGATACGAAAGAAGTGGTTATTGGCTATCTCAACGTGAAGGAGCTCCTAGAAAAGAAGTTCCTCTTGTTAAGGAGAGCAGTTACGTTTGTTTGGGGAAAGATAACAATAATTGTTTATTCAACTGATGCACGTTATGACGGTCTAATTGCTTAAGTATGGGAATTAGCGCTTTAAGATTTGTAAGTTCTAACGGCTTAACCCAATAGGTAGACTAAATTTAATAGTCATAGCAGACAATGTAACTGGTCTGTAGTGATGGGCAAGAAGATGGCGGTTAGTATCAAGTCTCATAAAGTTATGAAAAGATTTGGCTAGTCAACTTGCAAATCATGCATGTATTCTGAATCAGCGTAAAAATTCAAATTTCAATTCAAATACCTACCTTTGTTGAGGTAGAGGTATATCTCTGCCTTTGTTCCTTCTTCCTACCAGAGCTCGGCAAGATTCTGAGACAAGGCTTACTAGCGGAAGCTACTGGCATGATACACGATTTGTTTTGTTTTTTCAGCTTCGTGTCCGTATCTTCTGACAGAAGGCCTATCTCAGGTTTTGCTTAATAAGAAATCGTATCCTGTGAACTTATCTCAACCCTCCTGTTTTCAGTTTTTGATATTTTGAAAATGTTTGTGATGTTCACACATCTCTTATCCGGTACCTGGTATATTCCTGAAATAAATTTTCCCATCTATTCCATAAAAGAATTGAATAAAATTGACCAAATCATACAAATATGATTGAACTAAATTTTTTATAATGGGATTTTTATATCTGCTTCTTTCATTATTTTTTCTGGAAATATGAATTTTAAAATACTGCTTATTTCATGTATATATTAAAACTTTTGTCTTGGTATACCAAACGTTCTCTTGGAATATAACGGCTAAAGCCGTTTTTTAAATCTAAGTATTTGTAAGTCATCCAACACATTTTTTAAAAGTTGTGCATTTTTCAAGCGCACAACCCGTCGTTGTTTGAAGTCGACGCTGGTCTAGCGGCTCCTTGTGCGTTAACTGGGAAACCAACATAATTTCCATAGTTACAGACATAGAGCCTAATGTAGGGAAACTCTTCGCCAAAATTCTGCCGACATCAAAGACAGGATCAGCGTCAACATTAAATTACTACTTAAGACAAGAAAATTTCTTACAGCAGTCGATTGATATATGCATCTCCACAGCCTTTAGTACAGGTGGAAGTCCATACAACTTGAATGTAATGGCCGATAAAAGCAGATGGGCTTTATCCACATCATCAGATATTATAAGAATTAACGCTCCCACAGTAAAAAATATGCGATTTGGTAAAATTGATGAAACCAAATTGGCATTTCTCTCTGCTTCGAGTTCTTTGATGTCTGTTAACTTGTGCGCAATTCGATATACAGTACAGCAAAGCTGAACGTCTCCCTGACGGCCATCTAAGAGTTACCGTTGACGCCATCGGGAAAGGGACTTTCAAAAGAAGAGGTCGGAATTATCGTTTAATTCGACGGTATTTAATTAGGAATGAAAATTAGCTGATAGGGCGTCAATGTTTTTACGTCAACGTGCAGTTTAACTGTTTAACGAATCGGAGCCGTCCACACAAAGCTTGTGTTAACAAGGCACTTGCTTGTGCATAGTCTGTCGCCAGAAAATAAAAGCACAGCAATTGCTTTGCTTTATGGTAAGGACCATCGCTCACAAATGGAAGTAGTGTTGGCTATACTTTGTCACTTGCACATCGTTAGGGCGAAATAATTTCTTTTGCATCACAATATAATGTCTGTAAATAACGAAAGTAAGTGTACTGTAATTTAACTGTGTCAGCACTTGAATCTGCTGTATTGTGCGTCAAAATCGAAAATACACTGCGTCCGAAATTGTACAAACTGTTTTGTTCGTTTTTCGTTTTTTTTTTGTCTTTTGGTTAACCAAAAGTTATTTTTATTGTAAATAATTAAATTTAGCAATAATAATTTTTTTTCTATTTCAACAGAATTCTCGCAGCTAACATATCTGATACCTGGTGATCTTCAAATTACCATATTGCACCAAAATAAATGGCAGCTACGTCACTTGCGCTTAAACATCGGAACACAGGACGGCAGGGTTGTTTTTCCAAGGCCCGTTTTTTAGCTTCGTATTGATGAAGCCGAGTGGAAATTTTTGGCTGGCAGTTTTGAACGGATAGCGAAAACAAATATCTATTTTGAAAGGATAGTGAAGAGAGGTATCTTACGTTTGTCTTTCATTCCGAAGTGCCTTGGAAATAAAGAACGTATTTTAACCTACCTTCTTTTTCATTGATTTTAAAAATTAATTGTGTGCTATTTTTCAAATTCCTAGTTTTATCCGCAGAAATGGATGAATTTTACACTTGTGTGAAGTAGAAAGGACGACAAAAGGTCGGATATCAAATTTATTGATCGCTCTATGCTTGGTTTAATCTATCATCTCTTCATCTCTGCAAGCAGAGTGCAGCAGTTCACGGTGGATTTCTGGTGTCAACATATGGTGGTGTGAACAGTGATTAGCTGAAGCAACGCCTCTTTCTGTTCACTATAAGATCCGTTTCGTATCACTGCCAAAACGTCAACAGCGACTGATGTCGCACAACGGGCATTTCCTTGGAATCGAGCTGAAATCCTCACAAACAACATCCGTACACACACATACACATCATTCACAACAAGAATTTTGACTAGATTATTGAAGTAAAAAAAATAATGCAAGCCGTGTAGTTTTAATTGCCAAAATGGGCAATCAATAAAATCCTTGAAGAAGTCCCCAACATGTTACATATTAGTGCGTTTACCAGTTGAGTTGTGGCGAGTAGTTTTAAGTAAGATTGTCGTAGGCGCCGTTTTTTGGCTGCGATTATTGGGGCCTTTAAAATCAAGAAATTAAATAAAAACACCTTGTGGTTAAAGCACATTTTATGAAAGCAACTAGTAAGACTGAAATACAGTAAAATCTGGTATGCGCGTTGTCTCTTGTAGCTCCGTACATTTCACAAACAAACTTACGCAGTACCGAACAAATGACGGCAAGCGTGACCGGATGGCACAACCTATGAGACTCCAACTAAATAATTATAAATTGCAGTTTTTTCAGTCCAATTGCAATAACCAACGAAGGTTAAGTACCACACTACGAAGCTCTCCGTTTTTGGAGCAAAATTGATAGCCAACTCGTAACTGCTTGTGTCCATAGTTAACTAAGCTGTACAGAGGTTTCTTAGTAACTTATTTGGCAATGAATTCCGGTGGTTTCGTTCCACAACGTTCAGTCCGAGGTTGTATATTAAGTGCTCGATTTACATCCTTTTCCAAGTTAGACCATTCCTCTTCTGAAACCCTGTTGATAATGTGAATGGCGGGGCAAAGAGGAGTTTTCACAAAGATGGAAACCCTCCATCATCAGTCGATTCCTAGTACACCATGCTCAGACCACTCAGTTGTATAGTAAAAAAGTTCGATTTGTTCTGATTGTTCGGCTATATACTTTTTCCCGAAATAAACATGATGGTAAATGTTACGGATGTAGCCGACGCGGGACCCAAAAACCAGGACAGCGAGACAGGTAGCCGCGTAGACGTTAGGACAGATGGGTAATTCCAAAGCTCAGGCAAGACGAAGTGTATTTGTCAGGGCAACACTTTCACAAGTTCAACACAATTACACACACAAGTACGCGAAGGGAAGCCAGCGGTAGCGCAAAGCTCCTTCTTTCAACCACACAGTAGACGGCGAGGTTCCAGACTGCCCTCCGTGACTGGGAGCAGACGACCCGTCGCCTACTTACCGGTTGGCCATCTATTGAGGGGGTATTTGACAGGACACTGTTATGAGATATGAAACTGTAACATTCGGCCCTTCCTGACTCGAAGTTACACACGAACAATACAAATAAAACACAGAGGGTTTTCTGGAACTTCGAAATGTCCCTCACAGAAAAGAAGACAAACGACGAACAAAAAAAAAAAAGAAACACTATCGACTACTCGAGAAGAGAAAAGAGAAAAAAAAAGGTACGAGAAAATGAAAAAAAAAAAAAAAATAATAAATTCTCCCTAAGGCTCACGGCTCTTCACACGCACCCAAATGACGGCGATTTACCAAAGCAAAAAACAATTAACAAATAACACCCGCATCAAAAAGAAGAATGAGAAGAAAAATGAGAAAAAAAACGACGACTTATCAAAACAAAAGAAAACAAAACATCAAATGACATCATCCCTCCCCCCCCCCCAAAAAAAAGAAAAAAAACACCGTACAAAACCAATAACTCTCCCAAAAAACAAGATAGAGAAGGAAGAGCGTGTACGTGTTATGTTTGGTAGTCGTTCATCCATGCAGGTCTTTTTGTCCGTCTCCCAGCTCTTGTAGTTGTTGTTGGCACGTTTCCTTGTGGAGGCTCTTCCGACTCGGACGAAGATGAGTCGCTCGAAGAAGGCGAAGATGAAGATGAAGATGAGGACTCGTCGATTGCCACATCTTCCGAAGCGTCCCACTCCACATCCGACCGACCATGGAAGCGACGAATCTGGCAGACGTGGACGTTAAAACGCCTGTACGATGACTTCTTCCGTTGCGCGGGCAGATCTTCGACTAGGTAGGTTGTTTGTGACAGCTTCCGCACCACCTGGAACGGCCCCACAAATTTAGGAAGAAATTTCTTGGTGGAATTTTTCTTTCTTGGCTTCCGTCGAACTAGGACAAGGTCACCTTGAAGAAACTCGGGTTCCGGCCTCCGAACTCGATCCGTTCTTTCCTTACTTTTTCTTTGTTTTTCCACGATGCGCAAACGAGCTGACGACCTCCATTCCGAAACGCGTGACAAAAAAGTGGCATGTGGTTCTTCTTCGTTCTTTGGCCATGGAAAAAGATTTTCTATGGCTAGGACAGGTGGACGACCATTCACTAGTTCAAACGGCGTTACCTCGGTTGTGGCTTGGCGGGCAGTATTGATAGCATACGTTGCGGCTGCTAAATGTAAGTCCCAATCCGTATGTTCGGGATTGACAAAGGCGCACAATGCAAGTGTTAGCGTACGATTGACTCTTTCCACTAATCCATTAGTCTCCGGATGCTCTGCAGTGGCCAAAATGTGTTTAATATGCCAGCGCGTCACCCATTCGGAAAACATCTGGGACGTGAAGGCTGATCCCTGGTCGCTAACAATACGTTGCGGTGTACCGTGGCGAAAGATAATGTTCGTCTCGAGGAACGACGTAACAAATTTTGTCGACGTGTCAGGTACAGCAGCCACCTCGACCCACTTCGACAAATAGTCTATCGAAACAATTATGTGACGATTACCAGCAGCAGTAACCTTAAACGGGCCCAAGTGATCGATTCCGATAAGCTGGAACGGAGAAGACGGTGGTTCGATGGGCTGTAGTCGACCAACCACCTGACCAATTGCGTGTTTGTGTGTTTGGCAAAAAGAACAAGATTGTACAAAAATTTTTACGCTCCTACCCAGCCGTGGCCACCAAAATCGACTTTTAATTTTAAAAAGAGTTCTCTCCACACCCTGATGTCCAGATGAAGGAGAATCATGACATGCTTCCAAGATTTTTCTACGAAGGATAGAGGGAATAACGAGTAGCAACTTTCTACCAGAGTGTTTGTTTTTTTTATACAGAATTTTACTACGGATGACAAAAACTTGGGACATTTTACAGGGCGTAAGGGTTTCTAACGCTACAAATATTTTCCGTAGCTGGCCGTCTTGTTGTTGCAAGAGGGCGAGCTCTTTGAGGCATAACCCACTTCGGGTTCTTTTACGGTGACTGCTAGACAACCATCTGGCCGGGAATCAATGCCGTAAGCAGGGTTCCTGGACAGTGTGTCCGCAACAACATTATCAGTACCTTTCACATGCTCAATCGTGAAGGTAAACTCTTGTAAATCAAGCACCCATCTAGCGAATTTCCCCTTTAAGTCCCTTTTCCCCATCATCCACTTGACGGCTGAACTGTCCGTCTTAACAAAAAAATGTCTCCCATAAACATACGTGCGCAACTTTTTGAGCGCCCACACCACCGCCAAGCATTCCAACTCATTGGCGTGATATCGTGTTTCGGTGTCCGACAGCCTTCTACTGATGAAAGTCACAGGTCGATGTCCTTCACCAGTATCTTGCGTCAACACTGCTCCAAGACCAGTTTGACTTGCGTCAGTCTGAATAGTAACTTCTAGAGCGTCATCGAAATGAGCCAGAACAGGAGCAGTCGTAAGACGCGCTACAATACTGCTCTTTGCGCCTTCGTGACGTTCCGTCCATCGCCAAACAGCATTCTTTTTGAGGAGAGCGTGCAAAGGGTGAGCCAATGACGCAAAATCAGGGACAAAACGCCGATAGTACGACGCAAGTCCAAGAAAACCTCGTAGTGATTTTAAATTCGTAACAGGCATGGAAGTCAAAGCGCGCACTTTCTCGCCTTCCGGATGAATGCCTTCCGCATCAATTACGTGTCCCAGATGGGATACCTTGGTTGCGCCGAAAACGCATTTGTCAATGTTTAGTGTCAAATTTGCTCGCTCTAGAGCTGTTAACACCAACTCCAGGCGTGTCAAATGCTCGTCAAAAGATCGACCAAAAACCAAGATATCATCTAAGTAAACTAGGCACATATGCCACTTCAACCCAGCCAAAACTCTATCCATTAAACGTTGAAACGTCGCCGGAGCATTGCTCAACCCGAACGGTAGACGTGTAAACTGGTAAAGGCCGTCTGGAGTGACAAACGCTGTCTTCTCCCGGTCTTCCAACGCCACAGGCACCTGCCAATATCCGCTGGCCAAATCCAAGCAAGAAAAAAATTGCGCACCTGCTAACCTGTCCAAAACATCGTCGATGCGAGGTAACGGATAAACATCACGTTTCGTTACCGCATTTAGACGTCTAAAATCAATACAAAAACGATAGTCACCAGATTTTGCTTTACGAACTAAAACGACGGGTGAACTCCACGGGCTAAAAGATTCTTCGACAACACCGTCCTCTAACATCTCTTCAACCTTTTCCGCAATAATCTGACGCTCGAACGCTGATACCCTATATGGTGCAGATTTCACCGGACAAGCATTCCCCGTGTCAATATGATGTTCAACTTCAGTGGTTTGCCCAATTTCCCTTTTTGACTTCGGAAAGCATTTTCGTCGACGTTCAAGCATACCCATAAGTTTTCCACGTTGACCAGAGTCTAGTCCCTCCCCAATATTAACCTGAGTGATGAATTTGGCTTCATCACCTATTGGAAGAACGGTGGTACAAATTTCAGAATCCCCGTCTGTCAAAGTAGACAACACGGCGTCATCGTTCAGTTCAACAGTACAAAAGAAATGCCGTCGCCTTAGTTTCAACTCCGCAGGGGAATAATTCACAAGGGGTATCTCCGTTAGTCCTCCATTTACCGTCACGACACTGGCTGGTATCACCCACTCCTTTCCCGGCTTCGAACAACAATTAAACTTGACGAAAGCCGTACCAGATACATCTGACGACAATCTTCCCTTCACAAAGACCAGCGAGTTTGGGGGAACCACCTGGTGTCCATCTGCCTTAACTGGCATCCATCCACGTCGTTTCGAAGGCGATTCCTCCGCAAAAGACTCGATCAGACCGTCGCTTACGTCAAAATCTTCTTCATTACTCCCTTCTTCTTCCAAAAATATTCCCTCCCTGCTGCTTTCCTCGTTAATTATATGCACCTCTTCCGCCCATCGCACTCTCTTTTTCTCCTTCGTCAAAACTTCCTCTACCCCCTTTCCTTCGCCGTCTTCGATTTCCTTGTTTCCCTTCTTTAAATTTCCCTCAATTAACCCTATTTCCTCCCCCCTTACACCTTTCCCCGTTACGTTACTCTCCCCCCTTACTAGATCTAACTCCCTACTTTCCTGCGCCACTACACCCTTATTTTTCTCCTCGACTAACCCTTCCCCGACTAATTCAATTCTCCCTCCCCTTACTACAATGTTAGTTTTACTATTTACAATCCAGTCAACACCCAAGATTAACGCAAATGGAGCGGTCCTTAGTACGGTGACGGACTTGAGTTTGACAAAATTGTGCTTCCACTTAACGTTCAACGGTAGGGCTCCCTCAACACGCACAAGCTTATTGTCGACGCCTCTCAATTTAGTTTTCGTGGAATTCCGATGAAGGTCCATAAATTTCCGTACGACGCTTAGCCGTACCGCACTAACGCTAGCCCCCGAGTCGACGAGTGCCGTAACTTCCCCAACTTTTTCTACCCAGACCTTGATAAGAGGCAAGGCTGGGCGACTTTCAGTGACAAAAAATCCCTTCAAGGGCGCCATTGCCCTCGACGCACTACGCCGTCGTTTTTTGCCGGACAATCTCTAGCAATATGGCCATGCCGATTGCACGAATAACACAATCTTTGCGCTGGTCCCCTTGGGGTAAACCTTCCACCACCCATCCGCGGAGCACTAGGTCCGGGACTAACGTTGAGTCGTGACAGCGACGATGAAATTTGGTTGACCAAGCGGTCTCCCAGACTTTGAAAGAGTGTGTTCAAATCAGGTGTTGTTGGCCCAGGGACAGTTGACTGCGGAGCTGTTAAAACAGGGGGCGTTGGTTGTAATAGCGGCGCATTTGTGGTGGTTGGCACACTGGGCACTGGAGGCGTTAACCCAAGTTGCTCTAAGTCCCTGAGTCGCGTCAAAAAGGCCATAAAGTCTACCGGTAAAGGAGAAGTTAAGGCTGCGACGTGAATAGGGTTCGCGAGACCTCTCAGCAACATCTTGATGACGTCAGCCTCCGGTAACGGGACGGGACAACGAAGGCACAATCGTCGCTTGTCCAACGTATATTCAAGGCAAGATTCCCCTAGTTTTTGTACCCTAGACTCTACGAGCGAACTCCACTCCAAAAACGAAAGCGCTCGAGCAAAGTTGGTCACTAGTGCGGCTGACCAAATAGCCCAGGTAGCGTGATGGTGTCCCGTTTGCGCGTGCCATTGGGAGGCAGTGCCCTCGAGACGTGTCACAGCAACCAAAAGTCGATTCTCCTCTGTCCAACCCTCTAACCCACCAACGCGTTCCACATGGTCAATAAACCCTTGCGCATCTTCGCCAACAGCACCCGAGAAGCGTGGTATAGAACTGACAGCAATCGTCGACGGACGGATTGTCTGGGCAGCTGGCAAAGCGGCAGCAAGTGCTTGGATAGCTTCGTTGTTCTGCTGTTGTTGCATGTTAATGATTTCGACCAGTTGAGCAACCTGATTTTGCCTCGCCGCGCCGTCAGCTGCTGCTACTTCAGCAAACCTATTTAATGCCACGATCAGCTCGTTATTGTCTGCCATGTTTATCGGTGTTGGCTCTGCTCCCGTGAGAACAAATTCGGACTTCTGACACCTCGTTTTCGTTGTAGGTGGATGCGGTACTGTGCGGACGATACGAGCCCTTGCGGACGAATTACGAGCAGATTCTCTCGGGGTCCGAAGATAGTATTCGGGTTCGAAACCGTAAAAGGGGTCTGTAATGCCGGTATCTGAATCCGACATGCAGAACCACCGAAAGCGAGAAAAAAAAAGAAAAAGGGAAGGGTCTAAATGCCACGAAAATTAAACTAAAAAAAAAACGACTCTAAACTCCAAGAGAAAGAAAAACAAAAACAAAACAAGTGCCAACCAAGAGCACTTATTCAACGGGTCTCACTTCAAGACCAAAAGATCGTCCCAAAAAAAAAAGAAGAGATGTTGAGCGCTAAAGATTGCGATCAAAACTCAGCAGAACCAAAAAACAAAAAGAAAAGGTCGAAACAAAAGTACCCTCTGTACACAAGAGGGACACACACACAAAAACGATACCGTCCAGAACGAGCAACAGCCCGTAAGCAGAAAAAAAACTTCACGGCACGACTTTGTATCAAGGTTCTTTTCTCGCCTTAAAAAAAAAAAACGAGCAACAAAAGAACCACTCAAAAGGTATTGCAATCCCGCTGATATGGTCGCTCAAAAAGTAAAAAGAGAGCGATATAAAAAAAAAATATCTCTCTCGACCAAAACGCGTGGGCCGTCCCAAAAATAAAAAAAAAAAAAAAAGACGGAACGCGCAACACAAAGCGGGGCGGGCAAAAAGCACGCCGCAAAAAAAAAAAGATACAATTTCTACTACACACCGTACAACAAAAATCATGCGTTGGGATTGTTTATTTAATAGCCTGTGGCTATAGGTAACAAGGGTTGAAATACTTACCTGTCCCGTTCCTCCACTTTTCAACAAAGACGTCGCGGCGGGATGGGATCCACTCCCCTTCGGCGCCGGTAAGGACAATCCACAATGGCGGCGACCACGTCTGATAGAATTTCCTTCAAGCGTGGGCGGCACGCGGGTCCGATATGGGCGACTTCGTTAAAGTCGTTCGATGGCCTACTAATATCCCACTTCTGACACCAATTGTTACGGATGTAGCCGACGCGGGACCCAAAAACCAGGACAGCGAGACAGGTAGCCGCGTAGACGTTAGGACAGATGGGTAATTCCAAAGCTCAGGCAAGACGAAGTGTATTTGTCAGGGCAACACTTTCACAAGTTCAACACAATTACACACACAAGTACGCGAAGGGAAGCCAGCGGTAGCGCAAAGCTCCTTCTTTCAACCACACAGTAGACGGCGAGGTTCCAGACTGCCCTCCGTGACTGGGAGCAGACGACCCGTCGCATCTGAGGGGAGATCTAATCGGGACACGAGATGGGGATACATGACGGTTGGCCATCTATTGAGCCTACCCCGTTTGACATATCTACCCCTTTGATTAATACAGTCCGACACACCTACCCCTTTAATTAATACAGTCCGACATACCTACCCTTTCGATTAATTCAGTCCGATATTTCTACTCCTTCGCTGGAAATTGATCGACACATCTACCCCTTCGTTAATGCACCCTGGCACACCTACTCATGCGGTTAAAGCAGTCCGACATTCCTACTGTAAGGTTCTCATAACCGTTTATTATACCCCAGTACAAGTGCACACAGTGACAGAGCAAAGGCAACTCCGATTAATGATTAAGAAACACGGGTTTATATACCAGTAAGGGGCTACAGCAGCGCACGTCATGGTGATAATTAGCATCACGCTTAGACGGCGGGGGCGTGACAAGGTTATGGCGCGATGGCTGTATACCACGCGCCATACCCAACTCCGTGTCATGGAGGCGCTGCGCTAAACATACTCAGAGCGGCTCCTATTCGATAGGTGGTGACGTAGTGTGTACACTACGCGTCGCACCTACGTCAAGGATAGCATAGGCTACCGTCAAGTATACATGAAAGTGTATATTGACTCATTACATTCCTCCCCCCTTTATCGATAAGAGTTGGTCCTCCAACTCCATACTACACACTAGATATTACTTAAGCCCTAGGCGTGTACAAATGGGAACTACACACTTCAACATTGTTTATACGAATAAGCTTTCTTGGGTTACATTTTTTCTTGAGGCTAAGTCTAGGGTCCCGAACGTTCCAAGATATCTAGCATGTATTTATTTTAATATTGTATTCTGAGTTCTACTTGGTGGGTGCGGCGATTCGATTGATTATGTAATCCGTGGCATAATTTCCAAGATAGTCTGGTTCGTCATATCTTGCGCCGTTCCTTAACAGCACTTCAACTATCTCGGGGTTCCCATATCGTACGGCTGCAATAAGGGCCGTTTCACGGCGCGTCAGAGATTTTTGGTTGACGTTTACACCGTGCATGCATGCACTGTTGACATATTCTTTCTTGCTGTTGAATCTCGCTGCATAGTGTAGGATCGTTTCTCCATCGCGACTTAACTGTTTTATCAGTGGAGTTATCCACAGAAAACCGATGCTTTCTTCGTTTTTTAATGCGATGGCCACCATTAGGGAGTTTCCCCTAGACAGTTCCATTCGCTAAACTGACACCTGTGGAATGACAGGGTTCTGAGTAAGTGTTCGTTGTTGTCTGCGGCGGCTCGGTGAGCTATTGTTTCACCCTTTTCTGTGATGTCGATGTTTGCGCCTAAAGTCAATAATAGTTCCGTGACGTCGTATCTTTTCTTATTTACACTTTCGTGGAGCATGGTTCTTCCGTTTGGGAATTTCGTATCCAACAAGCTTCCCACGCTCCTCCCTGTTGCTCTTCCCTCCTCTTCTTTTCCTTTCAGAAATTTTCGAAGCGTTTCTCGAGGGGCGTTGATTATTTCGAAGACGAACTGTCCTCGTTCGGCTGCTATGGTGGCTAGCCTCTCGATGCGTTGATTGGCTGCATCGCCGGCCACTAAAGGAGGGAAGGTCTTTAGCATGCAGTTACGGCAACTGCGAGTGATGTGCTCTTTTTGGGCGTGGTTTAGTCCTCCTTCTTCGTTGCTTGCGGGTGTGTCGTAGTAATCACCTCTGTGTCCCATCTTACTCCGATCGTCGTCACTGTGAAACACACTTTCTTCGTCGTCATATTCGTACGGCCCAGCGTTTGAAGTACTTTCAAAGCTTCCGGTCGTATGATACACGTCGTCGTTGTCGCTGCTACTGTCTTCCATTGACGTGGTGTAGTGTCCATCGTCGTATTCGCTACTAATGGATTCTTCACCTTCACTTGTGTTTTCTTGGGGCGGTTCACCTTTACTGTGATTGCAATTTGACTGTTTCTCGTCCCGATTGTGGTGCATGTCTGGCAGTTCTACTGTCGTTGCGTCGCTGTCCGCGATATCTTCGTCCTTCTTGATCTGCTCAATCATTTTTCTTAGCCAATTTGGGTCATCGTCACCACTTTCTTCTATTTCGTGTTTCGCGATTTCTACTTCAGTGCACAATTCAGGCCCTATGTCAGACGTCGGTCCTTTCTCGATTTTTATGGCTTGTTGAGTTTCATCGGTTCCTATCAAGTCGTTTACTAGACCTTCAAACCAGCACGGGCGTTCCTGTTTGATTGGATCCCGTTCGTTGTTGATTGTAGACGACATCTTGGTTTTAGGGATAGTAGGTTAGGAATTGAAGAAAGTCAGGAGTTGTTTGAAGTGTCTGTTGACTCTTGTTAAGATTTGTTTCCAAACTGAAGTTAGTGTTAGTGTACATCATCTTTTATAGTACCCATTTGGTTTGTCGGCTTTTCATCATTAGCTCGGCCTTTTATTTGGGTTATCTTTTAAATGGGGTATCATTTTAGGTGTCTATTAGAGCAGAACTATCCTACTATAAGCTTTATTTATTGTTTTTGTCTATTACTGTTTGACTTGCTGTGTTTGTATTTTTACTTTGATGTATGTAATATACTACTTTCTTTTAATGCCTTGTGTTTTTCACTTATTATTATTATTATTTTTTTTCAATATTTTTTTTTTTTTTTTTTTTTTAAATCCCTGTGTCCAAGCTTCCTGCGCATTTGCACAAGTCTTCCCACACCATACCATGCCCAACGACATATGAGCATGTCGTATGGTTACCTGTGCAGGTTTTTTGTCTGCCTTTTTCCCAAGTAGATTCCTCGGCTGAGTAAATATTTTCTTTTTCTGGTGCGGATGGTGATGATGGTGCGTTTAGCTGTGTTGTCATTTTTTTCGCGGTTACTTTTCTTGAATTGATTTTCTTTAGTAATCTTGGGCATGGGTTGCATGCGATAAATACTCGCAGGCATATTATGAATAGTATAAACCCAATTGATGTTAGGCCTAGGATTTTTAACGTGTCGAACCAAGAGAACATGTTTCCAATTTTATTTTCTTGCGCTTCCTGATACTACAATGTCCGATAGTGATCGTGCTTCTCCTTCTTGCAGTTTTCCGACTAAATCGTTCAGTATGTTTAATTGTTCCATCTCCATTGCGTTATGGGCTGGGTGACTTTTAAGTGTATAATCGAAATTGTTTAGATGAAGTTCGTCAAATTCTGCGATTAGATCAAGATTTGGTGTGTGGATTGTTGCGTCTTGTTTTACCCAATCACCGTTGGTGTCTTTATGTTCCCATGAATGCGGGTATCCATTGATGTTCACTAGTTGCGTTTTCCAGAAACAATCAGAATATGGGTGAATAGACCACCCAACTGTTCCAATTGTGCAATTCATTTTTCCATACTTGAAGAAGGGTTGGAATCCGCATTTCGTTTCTTTTGCCGATAGTAAAATTCGTTTTTGCTCACATTGTTGTAGCGTCATGGCTTGCCCAAAACCATAAAGTCTTGAACATGTAGGTAGGCCTATGGCAGCTGCTGCTAGCAGGCCATTCGTTTGGGCCAATATAATTGCTTGTGTTCTTTTTATCTTTGTTAATTGGCAGTATACGTCTCTAATTTCTTTGGCCAATTTATTTTCGTGTTCCGTCTCTATGTTTATTTTATATTGCTCGTGCATTTTACTTATTTCGTACTTCAGCCGATCGTTTAGGTCATTCGTGGACACCAATAATTCCGTTTTGGTATCTTCCTTAGGGCGTGGTGATGATGAATCGTTTGTCATTTCCTTTTCTCTTTTTGTTATTCCGCTTCTTGGCTTTTGGGTTGTCGTCGTGTCGCTTTCACTTGGTGTCGGGTATTCCAATTCGGTGGTGTTGGGGCTGTGTTTTGTGTTTTCTGTAGTCGGTGTATTTGTGATTTTGGGGGTGGGGATCGTTGAGGTGGGAGTTGTTTCTGGGATTTCCTCTACTGGTCGTGGAGTAGTATTTTTTGCTATAGTGATGCTGAATGTCGCTGCGGTAACCATTCGTGTGGTTATTGAAGGCGATGTAGGTTTTGCCGTCGGTAAGGTTGTCTTTGCAGTTGGTTTTGTCGTGGTGGATGTGGACCTTGATGTCGTTGTTGTTAGCCTTGTCGTTGTGGATGGTTTTGTCGTTGTTGTTGGTTTTGTCGTCGTTGTAGGCACTGGTTTACTAGTCGTTGTATGTTTAAGTGTCGTTGTAGTTTTCGTTGTAATAGGACGATGCGTTGTCGTCGTAGTCGGTTTGGCGGTTGATGTGCCAACTGATTTTGCTGTTGTTGTAGGGGGTTCTTCCGTTTCACTTCTAAAAACTGAGTTGATATTTTCATGTTTGTTTAACGGTGGGATTCGTGGTACAGTTTTCCCGTCGAACGATTGTTGCGTATATAAAGCTATGATAGCTGATGCTGGCAAGGTTTTTATTTGGTGAGGATTTTTATACTCGAAGCTGAAGTGTTGTTTCTTGCTCCTTTCGTGGCAATGTCCTAGGCTTAACTTTCCTATTTTCAGTGTCAGACATTTTCTGTCTGAGGCAGGTGAGTGTGATCCCGTTCTATCCGTTGCCATAAATTGTCCCGTGTGTTCGAATGTTCCCCATACTGAGCTAGTACTTGAACATTCCTGTAAGACTAACATCGTTGTATTAGCCTTGATACAGTTGTTGGTATTGAAAGGTCTGATTGTGAAATCCGCTGAATATTCGAACGCTTGACCTCGTTCCAATGTCCTACTGCAGTTTGCGACTGTTGTTTGAGTTTGTACTAGTGGGTCATTGCTAGTTGTAATTGCAATTTTATAAGTGCAATTTTTGTAGGCTTCTTTGGCATCTGATCCAGTCTCGGTCGCATTCTTCCAGCGTCATCATTGTGTTAGTTCCGTTGTATGTTACACATTTTTCATTTGGTGGTCTTCCGCTTTTAAGTAGTCCCCAGCTGATCATATCCCATATGATGTTTCCATGTCCGTGGTTGAATTTAATTAAGTTTCCAAAAATCGGCGAATTAATGGTTGTCGTTACTGCTCTTCTCTGTTCTAGTCTTATTTCTTCCAGCTCGTCGATGGATGTTTCTGGGAAGTTCTCTAATACTTCTGGGTTTGAATTTAGTGTTTCAAATACCCATTGCTGGTTGTCGTCCATATCGTCAGGTCTGCTGCATTTTTGCAGGATTAAAGAGCGTTTGGTTCCTTCGTCCTCGTCTCGTAGTGTGATGCATAGGTGTTTTTCCATTGATATTAGCTGGTGGTTTTTTGTATCGAATAGCCAGCGCGACGTCCGTTCACCGCACTGTCCCGTAATGATGGTGTTTATCTCCGATGTCGTTAGACACGTGGTGGTTCTTCTGATTCGTAAGGTGTGGTCCATTAGGTACTCGAAGTCTGTTCCATAAGGTAATTTTTCGTCTATGTCGAATTGGTTATGGATGGTCACTTGTTTTTGGGTGTACATTATCTTGATGTAAACGATTGAATCTTGTTTGCGTATTACGCCGTTTTCTTCTATCTTTGTTATTTTTGGATGGCCTAAACGAATCCATCCCCAAGCATAAGAAATGCTGTAGAGTCGTTTTCCCAATTCAGTTTCTTCGAGTGGATCGTTTAAAAGGAATTCGACTTCTTGCTTTATGGATCTTTTCGTTTTGCTATTCCTCGGTTCTGCAAACTCATTGCATGACCATGAGTCGATATTGGTTTGATTTTTACAGGAGGGTAGGGTGTTTTTATGTATTTTGTATAACTTTCTTGTTGTTTCGGCGGGGAATATCAAAAAGGTTAGGGGGATGCCGACTACTTTAAAGCTGGGTTGAGCTAGTTCTTTTTATTATTATTACTTCGATCAATTTTCCGGGATCCGATCTTTTGAGTTTATCGGAATCAAATGATCATTTTACCGATCTTTTTGTACGACATCTAGCGGAATTTAGCATTGGCTGTCACAGCGACAGTCACTGACGGCCATTGAGGGTGAACACTAAACAGTTTCCCTCAATTGGCATTCGCAAAAATAGTAGTGAAAGAGTACCATGTGGCTGCAAAATCGACTGCTAGATGGCGAAAAGTTTGATCGCTCAAAAAGATCGGATCGCGATCATTTTTTTGGGATCGCCGATCCGATCTCCGATCTTTCTCAAAAGATCGGATCGGCGATTATTTTTTTATCGCGATCGCGGCAAGTCTGTCAGGGGTGTTAAAGAATGATATTTCAATTTGTCTACTGGTATCTAAGAGTCTACTGGTATTTACGATTTCTGTGGTTTGGGTCAATTCTAGATATCCAATACCTTTAAGGATTATTTGGGAATTGGAAACATTACTAGATTTATCTCCCCATACTATTGTATTATGATTTTGAATGATTTGGCCGTCTTGTTGGGTAGCATTTAAATATCCAAAAGGGCTTTCAATTGGGCTTTCAGGGGTTTCCTGTCTTAATGTTATCTCTTCTGCAAGGCAATTTAGGACGCGATATTCTTTAATGGCATACCACGCACCCTCTCCCGTTGGGGTTGCTGTGAAACTTAATGAGGTTGGGGTGGCCTGCATAATATTGCCTCCGCATCTCTTATCGTTAACCATTTCCCAACATTCTAACGGTGAAATCAGTTTTGTTTCTTGGGAGAAAACCGTGTCGAATGATCCAACCCAAAAGGATCCTGTAATTTTTTTTGTTTTTATCCATTGTTTACAAGTCCATCCTTTCCATGTTTTAATGGGTTTTTGTTTTGTCATTAGGGTATAACTAGTGAGGAAACGTGGGAAATGTAGCCTGGTTCCGACATTTTCTTTATCGCAATAATAGGGTGAATTTATATCCAGTATGCCTCTTGTTTTCACATTCTTACAATCGCATACGGACACGTAAAGTGTTTGGGAAGTTTCAAGGGTAGCTAACACGCAAATTACTAGTAGGATTATCTCCATCTGTTATATAAAAAAAATAGTAATTTTATTACTACAGGTTTTTTTTTTTTTTTTTTTTAGTTTTGCTTAATAAGTTCTTTTCCTAAGATTATAGCGGGCATTTCTCGAATTGGTTGGGGTGTTTGGTTCGGCATAGGACATTCTTTGGTTTTTGATCAGGGTACAGGATTCGTGGAGTTTTTTTCTGTTTTCAAATTTAATGG
>NW_026712556.1:0-31550 GCF_022539665.2 Daphnia carinata
TTGAATATAGATCATGAAACTGATTCTATAACACTATATTCACATTGAATACACGTATATTTGATGCTGTTTGAATGTAGATATGGTAACTTATTGTATCACACTATATTCACATTGAATACACGTATATTTGATGCTGTTTGAATGTAGATATTGAAACTGATTCTATAACACTATATTCACATTGAATACACGTATATTTGATGCTGTTTGAATGTAGATATGAAACTGATTGTATCACACTATATTCACATTGAATACACGTATATTTGATGCTGTTTGAATGTAGATCATGAAACTGATTCTATAACACTATATTCACATTGAATACACGTATATTTGATGCTGTTTGAATGTAGATATTGAAACTGATTCTATAACACTATATTCACATTGAATACACGTATATTTGATGCTGTTTGAATGTAGATATTGAAACTGATTGTATAACACTATATTCACATTGAATACACGTATATTTGATGCTGTTTGAATGTAGATATTGAAACTGATTCTATAACACTATATTCACATTGAATACACGTATATTTGATGCTGTTTGAATGTAGATATTGAAACTGATTCTATAACACTATATTCACATTGAATACACGTATATTTGATGCTGTTTGAATGTAGATATGAAACTGATTGTATCACACTATATTCACATTGAATACACGTATATTTGATGCTGTTTGAATGTAGATATTGAAACTGATTCTATAACACTATATTCACATTGAATACACGTATATTTGATGCTGTTTGAATGTAGATATTGAAACTGATTCTATCACACTATATTCACATTGAATACACGTATATTTGATGCTGTTTGAATGTAGATATTGAAACTGATTCTATAACACTATATTCACATTGAATACACGTATATTTGATGCTGTTTGAATGTAGATATTGAAACTGATTCTATAACACTATATTCACATTGAATACACGTATATTTGATGCTGTTTGAATGTAGATATGAAACTGATTCTATAACACTATATTCACATTGAATACACGTATATTTGATGCTGTTTGAATGTAGATATTGAAACTGATTCTATAACACTATATTCACATTGAATACACGTATATTTGATGCTGTTTGAATGTAGATATTGAAACTGATTGTATCACACTATATTCACATTGAATACACGTATATTTGATGCTGTTTGAATGTAGATCATGAAACTGATTCTATAACACTATAATCACATTGAATACACGTATATTTGATGCTGTTTGATTGTAGATATGGTAACTTATTGTATCACACTATATTCACATTGAATACACGTATATTTGATGCTGTTTGAATGTAGATATTGAAACTGACTGTATAACACTATATTCACATTGAATACACGTATATTTGATGCTGTTTGAATGTAGATATTGAAACTGATTCTATAACACTATATTCACATTGAATACACGTATATTTGATGCTGTTTGAATGTAGATATTGAAACTGATTCTATAACACTATATTCACATTGAATACACGTATATTTGATGCTGTTTGAATGTAGATATTGAAACTGATTCTATAACACTATATTCACATTGAATACACGTATATTTGATGCTGTTTGAATGTAGATCATGAAACTGATTCTATAACACTATATTCACATTGAATACACGTATATTTGATGCTGTTTGAATGTAGATATTGAAACTGATTGTATCACACTATATTCACATTGAATACACGTATATTTGATGCTGTTTGAATGTAGATATTGAAACTGATTCTATCACACTATATTCACATTGAATACACGTATATTTGATGCTGTTTGAATGTAGATATTGAAACTGATTCTATAACACTATATTCACATTGAATACACGTATATTTGATGCTGTTTGAATGTAGATATTGAAACTCATTGTATCATACTATATTCACATTGAATACACGTATATTTAATGCTGTTTGAATGTAGATCAAGAAACTGATTCAATAACACTAAATTCAGATTGAATACACGGATATTTGATGCTGTTTGAATGTAAATCATGATACTGATTCTATAACACTATATTCACATTGAATACACGTATATTTGATGCTGTTTGAATGTAGATCATTAAACTGATTCTGTAACACTATATTCACATTGAATACACGTATATTTGATGCTGTTTGAATGTAGATCATTAAACTGATTCTATAACACTATATTCACATTGAATACACGTATATTTGATGCTGTTTGAATGTAGATATGGAAACTTATTGTATCACACTATATTCTTAATGAATACACGTATATTTGATGCTGTTTGAATGTAGATATGGAAACTTATTGTATCACACTATATTCACAATGAATACACGTATATTTGATGCTGTTTGAATGTAAATCATAATACTGATTCTTTAACACTATATTCACATTGAATACACGTATATTTGATGCTGTTTGAATTTAGATTTTGCTGTTTATTTAGATTTTGAAACACACTATATCACACTATATTCACATTGAATACACGTATATTTGATGCTGTTTGAATGTAAATCATGATACTGATTCTATAACACTATATTCACATTGAATACACGTATATTTGATGCTGTTTGAATGTAGATCATTAAACTGATTCTGTAACACTATATTCACATTGAATACACGTATATTTGATGCTGTTTGAATGTAGATCATTAAACTGATTCTATAACACTATATTCACATTGAATACACGTATATTTGATGCTGTTTGAATGTAGATATGGAAACTTATTGTATCACACTATATTCTTAATGAATACACGTATATTTGATGCTGTTTGAATGTAGATATGGAAACTTATTGTATCACACTATATTCACAATGAATACACGTATATTTGATGCTGTTTGAATGTAAATCATAATACTGATTCTTTAACACTATATTCACATTGAATACACGTATATTTGATGCTGTTTGAATGTAGATCATGAAACTGATTCTATAACACTATATTCACATTGAATACACGTATATTTGATGCTGTTTGATTGTAGATATTGAAACTGATTCTATAACACTATATTCACATTGAATACACGTATATTTGATGCTGTTTGAATGTTGATATTGAAACTCACTGTATCATACTATATTCGCATTGAATACACGTATACTTGATGCTGTTTGAATGTAGATCATGAAACTGATTCTATAACACTATATTCACATTGAATACATGTATATTTGATGCTGTTTGAATGTAGATCATTAAACTGATTCTATAACACTATATTCACATTGAATACACGTATATTTGATGCTGTTTGAATGTAGATATTGAAACTCACTGTATCAAACTATATTCACATTGAATACACGTATATTTGATGCTGTTTGAATGTAAATCATGATACTGATTCTATAACACTATATTCACATTCAATACACGTATATTTGATGCTGTTTGAATTTAGATTTTGAAACACACTATATCACACTATATTCACATTGAATACACGTATATTTGATGCTGTTTGAATGTAAATCATGATACTGATTCTATAACACTATATTCACATTGAATACACGTATATTTGATGCTGTTTGAATGTAGATATTGAAACTGATTCTATAACACTATATTCACATTGAATACACGTATATTTGATGCTGTTTGAATGTAGATCATTAAACTGATTCTATAACACTATATTCACATTGAATACACGTATATTTGATGCTGTTTGAATGTAGATCATTAAACTGATTCTATAACACTATATTCACATTGAATACACGTATATTTGATGCTGTTTGAATGTAGATATGGAAACTTATTGTATCACACTATATTCACAATGAATACACGTATATTTGATGCTGTTTGAATGTAGATATGGAAACTTATTGTATCACACTATATTCACAATGAATACACGTATATTTGATGCTGTTTGAATGTAGATCATGAAACTGATTCTATAACACTATATTCACAATGAATACACGTATATTTGATGCTGTTTGAATGTAGATCATGAAACTGATTCTATAACACTATATTCACATTGAATACACGTATATTTGATGCTGTTTGAATGTAGATATTGAAACTCATTCTATAACACTATATTCACATTGAATACATGTATATTTGATGCTGTTTAAATGTAGATATTGAAACTGATTCTATAACACTATATTCACATTTAATACACGTATATTTGATGCTGTTTGATTGTAGATATGGAAACTTATTGTATCACACTATATTCACAATGAATACATGTATATTTGATGCTGTTTGAATGTAGATCATGAAACTGATTCTATAACACTATATTCACATTGAATACACGTATATTTGATGCTGTTTGAATGTAGATATGGAAACTTATTGTATCACACTATATTCACATTGAATACACGTATATTTGATGCTGTTTGAATGTATATCATTAAACTGATTCTATAACACTGTAACGAGCCCACAGGCTATCCGAAGACAGCCACACCCTCAACATCCCTCAAGCGTTTCACAAGTGAAAGTGAACGTGTCCCCTCCCATTTTACCTTCATTTTGTATGTGTGTTAGTAGTATAAATACTGCATGATTGTAACATGTAATTCGGACTTGTTACGACAATCCACTGCAATACACAAGGTTTGAAACTTTACAATTGGAGGTCCCAACGAGACTCACACTTGTTGTCCAGTACAAAGTTTCTACCCGTACCTTATTTCAGTGATTGTTCTCTACACTTCCCCGACGAGTCTCCAACAACTCTACCAGACCAAGGAACACCATCAAAGGTAAGCGAATGCCGCTTGATCATATTGTATCAGAGACTACTCGTAAGGAGAATACTTTGTATCCGAACATTGCTGACGAACTATCTCCACCGTTGTACCCCGTATTTCGCGAGCCAGACACAACCAACCAAAATCCCAACTACTCTCGAGAAAAATTTTTAGACCACTGGAAAACTCTTGTGGACTTAGAATTTGAACAAGAAGTAGAACAAAACAAAACCTATCAGACTACCACGACAAAAGCAAAAATCCAACAAATAGAATCCAAAAAACAAGAAGTTATTAAAGAGACCCACAACGCATTACAATTGTATTCATATACGTTGTTAGAACCATCGTTGCAAGTACCAAGTGGTATAACAGCAGAAACTATTACAAACACCACAAAGACAGTCAAAAATTACGTAGAATCCCTTGGTGGCAACACCGAAAACCTTGACAGTTTATTACAGCAAATTAGCATTGTACATGGTAAAGAGAAAGAATTCTTATTAGGTACCAGCCGTATTTTACAAAGAGAAGTAGTACTTGCGCAGATTACAGAGAAAAAATGTTCGTCTGAACTCCATTTTGAGTTACAGAGCTTAAGAAAGCAGCTAGAGAGCAACAAGAAAAAGGCAAAGAGAAAGAAGAAAAAGACCAAATACACCTTAAGTAGCTCCCTTGAACAACTCCAAGAAAGTAACGAAACTCTAAAAAACTCCCTTGAAAAAACTGCCAATCGAATAAGCGAATTAGAAACAAGCCTTGAAAGTGCCACAGCAACAGAAAACCAACTACAAAACCTGTTACAAAAAAAAGAAGCCAATATCATAGCAGTTGAGAGAGAAGGGCAAGAAATAATTAGCAAACTTCAAAGTGAAAGAAAACAACTGGTTACGAAGTTAGAAACCGCCGAGAAACAGATAAAAGCAACTTTAGAAACAAACAAACAACTTCAGACAGATACAAAAGAAACAAAAGAGATCCTTGAAAAAACCTTAACAGAAAAAGTCGCCTTACGAAGAAGTCTGATAGATATTACTACAAAGAATAAAAATCTTGAAACAGAATTACAAAAAATCAACGCGCAGACAATAAACCAAGAAGAAAAGATTAAGTATCTGGAAAACAGGATAAGAGAATATAGAAAGCAACAGGTAACATTCGCTGAAACCGAAGACTTAGACAACTCCAACGAACCAGGAGAGATAACGAAATTAGTAAGTGAGATAAACGACCTAACCTCAATAACAGAAGGAGACAAATCCCTTCACTTCGAGTTAGAATCTGAACAAGTTGAAAAACTACAGCAACTCAACAACGACCTACAGAACCAAATCGAGATCCAAAACGACAACCTTATTCAACTAGAGCGAAAGTACCAAACTCTCAAAAACAAAATCGAAATGGGACTTTCACACAAAGAAGCTTCAAGAATTGACCGCGACACAACAGATACCGATAGCCTTGATACATCCACAACCCAACCAATTGTAAAAGCATTAGGAGAATTATTTTCCAGAGAAGACAAAAAGTCAATTCCAATCTTCAAAGGGAAAAGTACTGATAAACTAATAACAGAATGGCTGAAGGACGCCGAACATGTCACACGCAACAACGACTGGGACGACAACCAAAAAATACGATTCTTCTCTGACAGACTAAAAGGCGATGCCTTAGAATGGCATGGAAACTACGTGGAAGAGCAAGGTGACGAATTAAGTTATGACGAATGGAAAACTGCCATTATTGGAAGATTCCAGGATGCATACGACTTAGCAGCACAAAGAAAAAAGTTATCCACACTAAAACAAAAACCTGAAGAGAAATGCAAAGCCTTTATTTCAAGAATCAACAGTCTCTACGAGTCCATTGAAGGCAAAGAAGAAAAATCTGACCAAAACCAGACCATAGTTGAAGGTCGACTCATAAACACAGTCAAAAGAATGAGAGATTATACCAAAATCAAAATTCTGATGCAAGGCATTTTACCAAAATTCAGAGCAGAGCTCTATTTTCGAATGCCCGAAGACCCTGAAGATTTTGATCAGCTTTGTAAACAATTAATCATATCCGAAGGTATCCTATATAGCAAGGAAACTGCAGAAGATAAGGAAATAAATGCGGTGATAGCAGGGATAACGCACCACGAGAAACAACAAGACAACGAACTTTCACAACAAAAGACAGAAATTGAATTCTTAAAACAAAAAATTCAGGAACTGGAAAAAACTAATAAAAACCGTAACTTGGCACAGGATACTGATATAACCGTAGCAGCAGCAGATCGATACGAACCAAGATCCTCACGATCAAGTGATCGGTACTCCAGATCACAAAATCCGCGAGTTCGATTCGACGACAGATCAAATAGCAGAGGCCCCAGTAGTGACCGAAATTTCGGCCGAAGCAGGGAGAACAGCCCATACCGCAACAATTATACTTCACCACGAAGACAAGGTACTTCCCCAGGGTATCGACAACCCAATTACCCTTCATATCAACAAACACCGAGACCTTCATACAACAACGGACCGACCCATTACAATCAACCACACTTTCAACCGAGCAACAATCAACAAGCGTATCACCAAAACCCAGGTTATCCACGACAATACCCGCAGCAACGACAAAACCAGCCGAACACCCACGACACTCTTGGAAATAAGATTATTATCTGTTACAAGTGCAATAAAAAGGACACATTGCACGAGAATGTTGGACAGATATGGCACGTATCAACAACCCGAACCACCGTCCAATGCAGTAAACACAATATCCCTACCAACCAACCCTTTAACACAAAATTTAGAAATAGCGATACCCAAACTAATCCGTATACCAGTAAGAATTTTTGGAAAAGAAATTAAGGCTTTAGTAGACACAGGAGCAGCAGCCAGTTTAGTTTCTGACAGCATATTTTTTAATCTAAAGGAGTATGAAGAACTTAAACATGTTAAAGACTCCCCTTCGCCAATATTTAGAACGGTGTCAGGAGAAATACTAAAATCGAAAGGGAAATATGGATTTTCAATCACCATTAACACCAATCACGTCATTAAGCATGATTTCTTTATTATGGAAAACTTGAACGAAACTTGCATATTAGGATTAGACTTCTTATCGAGCAACAATGTAAAAATTAATACTAAAAACAGGCAGATCAATTACGATCATTCCGGAAAAGAACATGGCTTTGGTAAAAACACACTCCCAGTATATAGCATAACTTTTGGCAAGACAGGTATTAATATTCCACTCCTCCCAGACCGTTCGTCAGATAGTAACTACAACAACGATCTGACAGTAGCAGATTATCGCAGCCTAGAATCTTTCTCCCAATCAGAAATTAACAAGAAATCTAAGCGAATTGGACAAACCCAAGAGAGTGAAACGACTAACATCTCCGACGAGATACGCATTAAAATTGAAAATCTATTGAAGAAACACGAAACTCTATTTGCAGAAAGAGAATCAGATTTGGGTCTAGCAACTGATGTAAAACATTCCATTAACATAGGATACAACGCCCCAATTACTCAACGATTGCGTAGAACACCAGAAGCATTAAAACTAATTGTCAAAACAAAGATTGAAGTAATGGTAAATAACAATATTATTAGAGAAAGTCACAGCCCATTTGCAGCAGCAATTGTAATGGTTCCCAAAAAAGATGGAGAAATGCGTATGTGTATTGATTATAGGGCACTTAACAAAATAACCGTAAAAGACAAATACCCATTACCAAGAATCGACGACACAATTGATGCATTGAGCGGATCAGTTTACTTCTCAACATTGGACTTACTAAGTGGCTACTGGCAGATGGAGATAGAAGAAAACGACAAACACAAAACCGCCTTCATTTGTGAACTTGGACAATACGAATTTAATAGAATGCCATTTGGACTAACAAATGCACCAAGCACTTTTCAACGAGCAATGAACAACATATTGAAATCAGTATTGTTCAGGTTCACATTGGTTTACCTGGATGACATCATAGTGTTCAGTAATAATATTGCTGAACATGTGATACATCTAGAAGCAGTGTTTAAACTTCTTAAAGACGCAGGACTAAAATTAAAAAGAAAGAAATGCGAATTTTTCAAAGAAGAATTAGACTATTTAGGATATATTGTTTCGAAAAAAGGAATGTAACGAATCTAATCTAAGGGGAAAGCTTTTATTAGATAAACTTAAACTTAATACCTTAGATTACACGTTGGTTAGGGAGAAAATGATTTCACTGACACTTTATTCAATTTGACTCAACTTACTACAGAGACGTCTGCTCGGGGCAAATGGGAAATTAGAGAAGAATCGGCCATTGCCGATATCGGCCACCAAGAAGACTATGGTAAACAGCGCCTCTGGTGGCATACAGAAAAATAACATAAACTAAACATTAATAATAGCAGATCTTCTGAGGGGTCTTCCAAATCTGGAAACCCCGTAGTTGTTGTCATGTTCGGAATCCACAACATCCTCCCCGCCGGAATCGCCAGCTCCCTCCTGCGATTCCAATTTCTTCTTGCGGAGTGGATTCTTCTTCTTCTTGGAAGTAGTTTTCTCCTTTACGCCGATTTCAGCTTCGTCGACTGGTGTGTCGATATCGGCCTGTATTTCGAGAGGGTAGACAGTCTGGATGCCTCGGGTGGTTTCCTTTCCCGATCGTAGCCGTAGGGTAACAGCTCTTACTTTGCCGTCGTAGCCAGGAACAAGTTCAGTAACAATGGCCGTCGGCCATGAAACTCGCTTGATGTTAGGCTCTTTTAGTAAGACGACTTCGCCAACACGTGGAATTCTCGTACCCTTGCCCTTGCGACAGTAAAATCGCTTGAGGTCGGACAGGTACGAGTCTTGCCAAAGCCTCCACCATGTCAGCGCGTGCTCGCTCCTTTTCTTATCCAATTCGATAAGTTCGTCTCGGCTCATTTTCGTAGAGTCGGGTGACTCTGTTGTGGCACCAGGTTGCCTTCCAGTCAGCAGTTTTTGCGGAGATAACACTTCAAACGATTGTGCGTCTCCAGACACATAAGTGAGAGGACGTGAGTTCACGATAGCTTCGATTTCGACCAAAATAGTATGAAGCTGGTCGTAGCTCACTTTCATTTTCCCCAGCACTTTCCTTAATGGTTCTTTCACGGAGCGCACCATTCTCTCCCAAAACCCGCCCCACCATGGAGCTAGACTGGGGGAGAACTTCCATGTGATACCCTTGCTTGACAACCAGTTAGCTAGGGTAGGATCTTCTGATATCAGTTTTGCCGCACATGTGAATGTTGACGCGTTGTCACTGTAGATGATTTTGCAATCCTCTCTACGTGACATCATTCTTCTCAACGCGTGCATGAAAGTCTGGGCGGTTAAGTCGGTCACGAGCTCCAAGTGCACAGCTCTTGTGACGGCACAAGTAAACAAACACGCATGCACTTTCTTCTCTCCTATACGAGTTTTCTCGACATCGTTCCCTTCACTGTCCTTTTCTATTAGGATGACTTCTTCTAAGACATACATCGGTCCGAAGTAGTCAACCCCGATAACTTCAAAGGGTTGTGCTCTTTTGGTACGATCCAAGGGCATTGAAGCTGTTTCTTCGTTGAAGGGACGCGATTGCACCTTTTGACACTTCACGCACTGTTTGATGACACTTTTTATCCGTTGGCGGGCACGAATTATCCAAAACCGATTTCGTAAGAACGTCAGAGTGTTTTGGACACCGGCATGTTTCCGTTTGACATGATGATACTGGATCATCATGTCCACAATCTTCTCGCTTGCTGGGAGAAGAATCGGCGGGTCTATCAGCAGTTCCTTTAGAGCTGGACCAACTCGTCCAGTCACTCGAATTAGTTTGTCTTGCGCATCCCAAATAGGTCTTAGGGTTTCTAGGTTGCATAGCATGTTGCCAAGCGGCTTTCCCTCTTGAAGTGATTCGTAGATTTCTGGAAATGCCCTTTTTTGAATAAACTTCAAAATAAAGTTTTCGGCGGTGGCGATTTCGCGGGCAGAAAGGCATGGTATTTCCTTTCCTCTGACCGTTTCAATTGCTTTACCGAGTGATTCCTTTCTGAAAAGCCTAAACATCCAGGCAATTGTTCGTAAAAACCGCAGATAACTGCTTGCTCTTGCTGCTAATACGTCGAACCAATCCAGTGTGCTGCTAACTGCAAGACTTTCGATTCTTTTCTTGGATCTTGCCTCAATCTCCATCGACTGTATTTCTTCTGATGTCAGGTTTCCTTGTTGTGGCCATTCTTTTTCGTTGTGAATCAGCCAGGACGGACCTCCCCACCAAAAGGAAGCCGCAATCAGTTTCTTGACAGTGGTTCCTCTTGATGCGTAGTCTGCTGGATTGTCTTTCCCAGGGCAGTGTCTCCATTGTTCTGGGTTGGACCTTTTTCTAATTGCCTCAACTCGGTTTCTGACAAATAGCTTCCAACGGGTTGGCTCACCTTTTATCCATCCTAACGTTGCCATTGAGTCTGTCCAAAGATGCACTTTCCATTGGACCTTGTCAATTGCATTGACAATTCTTTCAGCTAATACGCTACCGAGCTCGGCACTAAGCAATTCTAGTCTCGGTAGCGATACTTCATTCTTCGGAAGTGGCGCTGCTCTTGTCTTGCAACAAATTAGGCGGACGAAATTTGGATATTGCGATTTCGCGTAAGCCACTGCACCATATGCCTTTGTAGAAGCGTCACAAAATATGTGCAACTCTTGCATGTGTTTGTTTGGTGCCAAAGAAATCATTCTTGGCACTTGTATTTTCTCAATTGATTTGAGGTCTTCTACTATATCTCTGAACTGGATCTCCGTCTCTTTGGGTACTTCATCGTCCCATCCAATCTTGATTTGCCACAATTCTTGAAATAAAAGCTTGAATTGTAGTGTGACGGGTCCAATTAATCCAAGTGGGTCGAACAATTTGGTTGAAATTTTGGCGAAGGATCTCTTCGTTAAAATTTTCACTTTTGTAGCTGCGTCTACTATCACATCCGACTTGAAATAAAAGCAATCCGTGCTTGTATTCCACCTTACACCAAGCACTTTCTGCGGGTCTAGATTTAGACACGAGTGTGAATTGGCTGAGTCTTCTGTTAAATTTTGTTTTAGTAGATATCTTCGCAGCTCACTGTTGTTTGTCACCCATTTTCTTAGGTCCATTTTTGCGTCTGCAAAAAGCTTTAGAACAGTTCCGATTACGGCCATTGCTTCTTCTAATGTAGACGCATTTGACAAATGGTCATCTACATATAGGTGGCGTAGGATTTGTTGACTGCTTTCCGCTAGCTCGCCTTCATAGGACTCCAAGTGTTTCTTTAAGACTGTCCTTAGCACTGCCGGGCTACATGTGAGTCCGAATGGAAGCCTGTTCCATTTGTATAGTTGCAGCGATCCTGGGACGTCTTCGTCTTCTAGGTAGAATCGTAGCGTTTCCGCGTCTTCTTTCAGTAGCTTCACCATGAGGAAGGCTTGTCTGATATCAGCTGTCCAGGCGATTGGGTTGAGCCTAAACAGTAACATCACGTCGAGAATGTCCGGGTTTAGATTGGGGCCTTCTTCTAGGCAGTCGTTGGCGCTGAAACCTGTTTTCGGTTTTGCCGAACCGTTGAAAACAGGCCTGACTCTGCTGGTTGTTTTGTCTCTTCTTACAACCGGATGATGGGGCAGGATAGTGTAGATACCGCCAAAAGATGTATCTGCTCTTGAAATGAATTTAGAAACTTTTAGTTTTTCGAATTCGGCTTCATAAGAAGTCTTCATTTCTTTATCTCTGTCCATTCTTCTAATAAGCGCCTTTGCTTGACCCTCTGCCATGGTTTCATTCTTGCTCAGACGTATCTTGTTCTCGTTCCATGGGAGTGGTGCTACGTAATGTCCATCTTCATCTTGAACGATGGTGTCTGCATAGGATTTCCACTGTATGGATAGTGGAATTTTTTCTAGTGGATCCAAGCTTTCCAGCTTCCACCATCTGGCGAAATCTATTTCGTCAGTTTTCGGGTCTATTTCTGCTTCTAAATTTTCTGGTGTTCCTTGTTTGGCTTTTAAGAGAAAGCCGATTGCTGTGTTAGACGATGTCGTAACTGTCTCATCTTGCCCAAGTAACAACCATCCAAATTTGCTTTCTATCGCTCGAATACCCGTTTTCGAGACGATCTGTTTTGAGCCAAGAACCTTCCACACTTGATTCGCTCCGATCAAGACGTCGATTTGGCACGGTCCTGCTCTTCCGCTTAGAATCCTGTCATCTGCGAGTTGGTATCCTTGACTCCAGAGTTCGCTGACAAATTCTGTTTTTCTTGATCCAGCAACCTTCCCGATTTCGGGCTGCTCGATCGCTTCCAATTCAATCTCTTCGGCATTTGGGATGAGTCCTCGAAGTCGCAACTTTCTTACGCTCCGTTCTTTTTCAGGATGCATGTGTCCCTCTGCTTGCAGCTTCAGATTGATTTTCCCGACTTCTTGTAGTCCTAGAGTTTGAGCGAGTTCGCTTCGAATTAAGGTTGCATTCGATCCTTGATCGATATAAGCAATAGCTTTCAGCCATCCTTTCGGGCCTTCCACTATTACTGTTGCCGTTTGGACGTATACGCCACCAAATAGGCGTGCTTCTATTGAAAGAGGAGCGTCATCTGCTACCTTTAACATTGGAGACGCAGCTACTGTTGCCGTCACCGATTTCGGATTAACCCTGTTGCAGATGGCCGTGTGGTGATCTTTTCCGCATTTGTAGCACTTGCTTATACTCCAACACTCTTTCACTTGATGATTTTGTCCAAGGCACTTCCAACACCTTTTTTCTTTTTTGACTTGCTCAATTTTCTTCTCTAGTGTGATATCACATTTGGTCGGGGGATGTTTATCATTGCAAAATAAACATCTTCTTTTTTCCAAGTTCATTTGTTTCCGGTACTTTGGATGTCTTGGGTATTCAGTTGCAGTCCCTGTGACTGCTAACTCAGCTGCCGTTGGTGTTGTTGCGAATGTAACTCGTTGTGATTTCTCTGGTGCCTCTGCTTTCGTCTTCTTCTTTTCGTGTCTCTCTGTGGAATAGACGTATTCCCAGTCTTCAGCTATGGAGTCAATGAAATTAAAGAGATCTTTCAATGTCTTCTGTGACTGTTTGGTTTTTCCGTGCCATCTTGACATTAATTCCATTGGCAATTTTCTTGTGATGATCTCCATAATTGCTTCGTTTTGCGCTGTAGACTGCTCCAGGTTACCGAGGTTTAAAGCGTGACCCATTGCCTTGTCGTGTAGTTGTCGTAAGGCCTTGTAGTCTTCTTGACGTTCTACTTTTTTTAGTTCTGTGATTGCAATGTAATGGTCAGCTTTTACCGATCTCGGTTTGTTGTATTTCCCGTTTAGAATGTCTATCGCCTTGTTGTAATTGTCTTCAGTTAGATCCAAGTACGAAATCGCACCAGCAGCTTCCTCCGTTATGTGTAGTTTTAATCTGCTAAATTTTTCAATGGGCCTCATGGTTTGGTTTTCGTGGATTAGTGTTCGAAAAATCGCCCACCAATCCCTCCATTTGCTTAGGTCACCATCAAATTTGGAAATTTCAATCCTGGGTAGCAGATGTGCTATACTCATTGCGTTTGGGGTTGGCTGTAAAGTAAGTGCGTTCATTGCCGGAGCAATATTCGTAGTTGGAGATGTCTCCTCTTCACTCTGCGCAGCGACTTGAAGTATGGGTTCTCGTTGTTGAGGGCTTCGTTTGCTTTCAACTGGTCTTCTCCTTCTCCAATCGATACTCATCTTGTGAAATCGGTTGACGAATTCTTCATGTTGTTGAAGATATTTTTCTTGCGCTTCAGCTTCCAATAGTGGGATGAGTGACTGATAGTTGGTTATGAGTCTCTTCATCCTGTCGTCGGCCAGCTCAAAAGATATTTCGGCTTCTTGCAATCTTTCTTCATCACATGCTTCGTCATAATTTTTCAGGTCCTTGTGCAGCTCTTTCTCTAAAATGTCGATGGTCATTACCATAGCTGCTTGGTTTAATCTCTTGGTGGCCATCTTGTTGCTGAGTTATAAGGCTATCTGAAAAAATGATTCTGAAAAACAATTATTGTGGGATATCCCTAGGCAAGTTTCCTTTCTGAGAAAGCAACACGAAAATGGATTTAGGATGGGAAAACGAAAGGATTGTATTTTGCGATTTCGCACCAGTTACACAACAAAGGCTAGCTGTCCTTTCTTTGTCACAAAATCTTCTTGATTAACAACCGTCAAAATTAAAACATGAAGCAAAAGAATTCTTAATTGCCTTCAAGTGGTTCCCTCTTCTTTCTCGTATCTCTTCAGTAGTCCTTTTTTAAAAGTTGTAGCACGTACTCGCCTTCAGGTTCCCTTTTCTTCAATGTTACCACTTGGCCGTCTTCGCGATCTTCAATTTGTATTTTTACTTTTTCTTTTTTCTCTTCTGGTACCTGAGCTTTGTCAGAAAAGAAGTTGGCAACAACAACGTTTCTGACCTGCCGTATAGGGTACGTTGGTTGAGGAGGCGTAGGAAATCGCGACGGGTGATGTCTTCTGGTGGACACTAGGTGAAACTTTGGACCAAATTCTTGTTGAGGATGCACCAAGGGTCCTGATGGAAGGCGGATGTCCGGATAAATCTTTTCCTCTGGAACTACTGGTTCTTGCTGCCGTAGATGTGGTGGCTTTAACGATTCCAGATATCTGATCCTATCGGTGTTTGACTGGATGTTTGTAACTCCGATGGCATCAAGTCTGGGCAGATATCTGATTGCTACGGCGAAGAATCCCTTTTCATAGTGATTTAGTTTGTCATCTATGGTAACACCAGGTGGGAGAGGTTGGTATTCCCTGGTAGGAGTGGGGTGAAGAGGTGCTGGACGTTCACCAAACTTAACTTGAGCGTGGAAATAACCTAGTCTTTGAATCTTACTTAGATACTATTAAGAAAGGTTAGTAACGGGTGGTTGAATGAAATTCTAAACTTATTATACGTTGAACTTTTGGGTATCAGCCCAAGTGAGTGGCCCGTACTCTCTGTTCATGGCAAGATTTCTTGAAAATTGACTGTGGGGAATGAAATGGTTGTTAATTAACTTAAAAGAAAGGCTTAAACCCTTACACTAGTTTAAGATAGTGGCTCAAAAATTTCCTTAACACGTGTTTCTTGCTGAACACGTGTATGAGTGTAGTGCTTAAGCAGCCAAAACGTCTAAGTTTTACGATTTCGTCAAATCAAATTGGTTCGAAGGACCATGTAACGAATCTAATCTAAGGGGAAAGCTTTTATTAGATAAACTTAAACTTAATACCTTAGATTACACGTTGGTTAGGGAGAAAATGATTTCACTGACACTTTATTCAATTTGACTCAACTTACTACAGAGACGTCTGCTCGGGGCAAATGGGAAATTAGAGAAGAATCGGCCATTGCCGATATCGGCCACCAAGAAGACTATGGTAAACAGCGCCTCTGGTGGCATACAGAAAAATAACATAAACTAAACATTAATAATAGCAGATCTTCTGAGGGGTCTTCCAAATCTGGAAACCCCGTAGTTGTTGTCATGTTCGGAATCCACAACAAGGAATAACACCGAGTACAAAAAAGTTAGAAGCCATCATCAAATACCCAGCTCCCAAAAACGTGAAAGAATTGAGCTCATTTCTAGGTTTGGCTAGCTATTACAGGAAGTTCATCAGGGCTTTTGCTGATAAAGCCCACCCACTGACAGCGCTAACGAGAAAATCAGCCGAGTGGAAATGGGGAGAGGAACAAAGGGACGCCTTTGATTGTATCAAGAACTGTCTCATAACTAGACCTATCCTAGGGTATCCAGATTTCACGCGCGAATTTATCATCTACACAGATGCCTCAGGATACGGTATAGGAGCAGTCTTGGCTCAGATGCAAACTCTACCTCAATCAGCGGATTCAGCGGAGTCCGACGTACAGGAACCCCGTGAATCAGACGGCGCGGAAGTCGTCATAGCGTATAGCTCTAAACATCTGAACGACCGCGAAGCCAAGTGGTCAACCACAGAGAAAGAGGCTTACGCCATCATCCACGCAATTGACGTATTTAGAACGTATCTATACGGACGCAGATTCACCGTATTTACAGACCATAGACCTTTAGAATGGTTAATGAGCAAGACAGAACCCGCAGGAAGATTAGCTAGATGGGCACTAAAAATACAAGAATTCGACATCGTCATTGGGTACCGGCCTGGGAAGTCGCACCAAAATGCAGACACCCTAAGCCGTATTCCCATAGTGCCAATAGCACGAGTAGAAACAAGGGCAACAGAAAGAGGAACTGTCATAAGAGAGCTAGAAAATATTCGAAAAGAAGGTAAAAATCTAAAAGAAAAACTAAGGATTGAAAGATTAAAGAAACAAGAACAGCTGGAGAAAGAAAACGAAAGTATTCAAAAAGAAAACGAAAGTTTTGAGAGGGAAAGTCAAAGGAAGAGCGTAGGTTTCGAAAGAGAAATTGGAAGTGAAAGTAAAAGGTCTGAGAAAGAAGACAGATGGATAGAATTACAGCAAGCAGATAAATATTGTCAAAAACTAATGATGGAAATACAAGAAGATAGTCAGAAAAATAGAAATAAAAGATTCTCAAGCAACTTTATAATCAATGAAAAGGGTCTATTAACAGATAGACAAGGAAAATTAGTAGTCCCTGTACCGTTAATCGACGGAATTTTACGAGCAAATCATGATCACATGATGGCAGGGCATTTAGGAATCGAAAAAACAATAGCCAGACTTAGAGAACAATACTTCTTCCCATACATGCGACAAAACGTAACAGAACACATCAAAAATTGCCTTAAATGCGCAAAACGCAAGGCTGTGGGAGGAAGTAAAGCACCATTGCAACCTATGCCCCCAGCCGAAAGGGTGTGGGAAAGACTTGCGATGGATATTGTGGGTCCCGTTCAAGAAAGCGCAAAGGGACATAAGTATATTTTAGTCCTATCAGATTATGCCAGTCGTTTCGTCTTCACGGTTCCAATGAGAGATCAAACTGCCCAAACAATTGCTACAATACTGGTTAATGATATTTATACAAAATATGGATCCCCCGAAGTAGTACTAACAGATCAAGGAACTAATTTCCTGTCGAGCTTAATCCAAGATATTTGCAAATTATTTAAAATCAAACAAATCAGAACAACAGCATACCATCCCCAGACAGACGGATTAGTAGAACGATTTAACAGAACCCTATGTGACATGTTGGCTTGCTACGTAACGGATGAACCAGAAAATTGGGACAAATATCTACCATTTGTCACATTTGCTTACAACACAGCGAAGCAATCAACACTGCAACAAAACCCATTCTTTCTATTCTTCGGGAGACAACCAGTGCTCCCAAACGACATCAAAATAGACAGGCGATACGAAACATACGAGGATACCAGTGTAATGTACTCACACCAATGGAAGAAGGCTCAGCAACTAGCGAAGGAACACCTATTTCGGGCACAGACAAAACAAAAAAGATACTACGACAAAGGAACACAAGCGATCAAATATAACATTGGTGACTTTGTGCTACTGAAAGCTCCACCAACTGCCGGAAAATTCATCAACAGTTGGAATGGACCATTCAAAATCATCAGAAATTTCTCAAATCTCACTTATGAGATTCAACACGCGAGCAATGAAAAACTAAAATCAGTGGTACACGTCAACCGCCTAAAACTCTACGTCCCGGCAAACCAAGAAACAGAAAAATTATCTAGTGTTCCACAACAACCAGGAAGTGAAACAGTGCGACGAGGACCAGGCAGACCAAGAAACAACTTCATCAACAACAAAAGAATACCTGTCCGTAGAGCGTGTTGGCATCCGCATCATCATGTTGCAGAAACAGAAAATTGTAAAATCATCGCACCAAATCTCCCCGGTCCTATACCAATTAATCCTGCACACACTAGAATGACGAATCCACGATACAACTTACGGCAACGCAACGAAGTCTCGAGATTCTAAAACATCCAAGTTTTCTTTTCGCAGATGTAACTGATACTATCACTCATCCAATTACTCACCATCATTCCATCCACATATCCCATCTATTCAACCGTATGCGACTGCCAGAACGTAAAGACCAGAGGAATTTTAGATATAGAGGCACCCTATTACTGCAATAACAAAGAATCAGATACAGCTCACTTACCCAGAATAGCCACGTTGTACACTTTAAAAACAACACAAAAACCAGCAGCCTCTTGGAAAGGCTGGACCTGCAAGCAATGGATAAAAACGAAGAAAATAACTGGGTCATTCTGGATCGGATCTTTCGACACCATATATTCACAAGAAACTAAACTAATTTCCCCACTGGAATGCTGGAGAATGGTGAACGACAAGAAGTGTGGCGATAATAACATGCAGACCGGACCAGCGGGTCTGAGTTTCACAGCCACCCCGACAGGCGAAGGGCAATGGTATGCCATAAAAACATATCACACCCTCAACTGTGTTGCAGAACAAATAACCTTACGGCAGGAAAAACAAGACGACCCAATCGAGAGCCCATTTGGACCATTAAATACTACCCAGCAAGAAGGACACTTCATCCAAAATCAAAACACAATAGTATGGGGAGATAGGACAACAAATAATTCATATTCTCAAACCTTGATCAAAGGAAGCGGTTATCTGGAACTTCCGAGAATACCGGAACGCGAAAACACCAGCCGTCTTTACGACACCAATCGACAGATCGAGATTTCATTCTTCAACAAACCAGATCGGGACATAACACCACAAGGTTACAAAGTTGTGGGCGTACCGCTCACATACCTAATCTTTCCAACCGAAACAACGAGAAAATTGTACGAGATGTTCAAAACAACTATACATACATGTATACAAAATACTCACCTAGATACATCGGTGTGCAAGGACTACAGGGAACTCCAGTTAACCAAGCGGAAACGATCCATTCAACAGGAAGTTACATTCTTGCTCAACACTCCCTCGGAAGACTCAGGAAAACGTCTGTACAGCATTTCGTACGCCTGGGGGCCAATAAGAATGGGATATCAACAGTCAATCAGGATCAACGAGAAGGACCGGAGTGTAAATTACAACGCCACTATATACATAATATACAAACCAGACGAAAACACTCAGTTAACCGCCCACTTTCGTCTCAAAGACGATGATCCACTTCCTCAAGGATCAGAATTCGAATACATCGTTGACCAAACAATAAGAATCCAGAACAGTAATATCTGTATCACGGAAGGAGAAGCAGGCCGACTAATTGTTGCTAAATGCTCAGAATTTTCAACACGGTGGATTCTAGATCAACAAAATCATCAATTAATTTCACAAGAATCGTATCTCTGTATTACACTAGGAACATACCAAGCTATCATATTGACAGAATGCAGAGATGATAAGAACAGCGTAACACAAAAATGGATCTTTGAAACTGTCAACACCAATCCAGACATCATAGAAAATTTCCCAGACACAACTTTAGCAGAAATGCAGGAAATTCAACAAGAACAACGGAAGGCAATCACAACCACGATTAATTCGCCGCTATTTGGAGGAATTTTAAAAACTAATCACGGTAGCGGAAATATAATCTGGGATATGATTGCCTGGGGCCTATTGAAAAACGGAAAAACACCAAACGAAAAATGTCTAACACACCATGGAGTAAACAAGCAAATGACATTAGAAGAATGCGACAAAGAGTGGCCGCAATGTCAAGAAGAACTAAGAAAACTAATTAACAGCAACGATCCATTAGTACAATCACAAACAATGGTAGCCAACTGTAGCAAAGCAACAGAACGAGGACAAGCTTTCGAATATACATCTGATTTCACCATCAGACCGTTCAACACAAACACCTGTATCAAAGCCAATACGACAATGCTAGTACTTCAAGAGTGCGCTAGCACCAGCTCAATCTGGGGCACATTTGAGCACACAGGACAGCTCATGGCAACAGATAGAACTGGGCTACATTCACCCTCATCAGACAGGAAGTGTCTCACACAGAGAGTAGGACGGGTGACCCTGGGGCATTGTCACAGCTCCAGCCAAAAACAACACTTTAACTTTGAATATCGCAACCCACACCAAATACGGACTCTCTCAGCGGCAGCCATCATAGCACTGCACACTAAACAGCCATTGGACGGGAAAACACTCCCAACCATACCACCACTAATGAAAAGAGAGGATAACAACCAATCAGAGAACAGCAAAAGTTTGGCCACACCCCCTGCCGCGCCCACAACAGAAAAACACACAACAACGACAAGCGTTACAACGACTACAAAGCCCACAATAAAAACCACATTGGGAACAACAGCAAAAACAACGGTAAAAAGCACTACGACAATTAAACCAGTTACAAGCACAGCAGCTAACAAACCCACCACAACACAGAAAGTGACAACTAAACCCAGTATGACATCAACGTCAACAAAACCCACCACAACTACAAAACCAATAATCACATCGACAAGCACTAAACCCACCACTACTACTAGACCTACGGCAACTGCTAAGATAACTTCAACTTCAACAACCACTACAACTACAAAACTTACGACAACAACAACAATGGCCACTACAACAAGTTCCACAACAACCACAACAACAGAGAAAACAACAACGCCTACTACGACAAGTTCCACAACAACAGCGACAACAACGACGCACCAGCCAAGCTCAATAACGTCGAGCACAAAAACAGTAATCGAAAGTTCGACGACCCAACAATCATCAACACATACTGCCGGAGTAACCCCTTTAGCACTAACGGGAACAACGTCTACAACAGAAGGAACTCAAATTCAGGCCATCGAAGAAAGCAGTATTCGAAACTTGCCGTTAGCTGATTCTTTGATAATTTCAATGGATCAAAAAGCTGAAGATACATCAAACAATGAAAATTTAGAAGCCGATTTACCCAAAAACATTGAAGAATTCAACGACAAAATTAAATACGAAATAAGTAAAATGCACGACCAATATAAGATAAGCATCGAAACTGAACACGAAAACAAGTTGGCAAAAGAAATTCGGGACGTTTATTGTCAACTATCAGCAATCAAAAGAACACAAGCAGTTATATTAGCCCAAACCAACGGAATTTTAGCAGCAGCAGCAGTAGGTTTACCAATCTGCACAAGACTACAAGGCTTCGGTCAAGCAATGACACTTCAACAATGCGAGGCAAAAAGAATTTTTATATCAGCAAACGAAACCAAATGTGGATTTCAGCCGTTTTTTACTTACGAAGGAAAAAACTGTACGATTGGAACAGATGGATGGTCAATTCATCCATATTCTGATTGTTTCTGGAAAACACCTTTGGTAAATTTAAATGGAAATCCACACACATGGGAACACAATTCTACGACAGGAGATTGGATACGCCAGACACCTAGCATTCACATGCCTAATTTAGACCTCATTTCAGAATTTGAAGAACTCCATCTTAACGATTTCGACTTCGCGCTGAAAAGCCATCCAGCACACGAGACGATGGAAATGGAACAATTAAATATTCTAAATGACCTAGTTGGCAGAATGCAAGAAGGCAACTCCAATTCTGTTGGAGACATTGTAATGTCAGAACAACAAGATAATCAAATAGGAAACATGTTCTCATGGTTCGACAAACTAAAAATAATTGGTCTATCAGCGATAGGATTTGTACTATTCCTCGTATGTTTACGAATCTTCATTATTTGCAACCCCATCTCGAAGATAAAAGAACATATCCGCAGAAAACGGAACTTTACAACCAGATACGATGATGGCGTAGAGGAAGAACACGAACTCGCATCAATGATACCGGCACGAGAAACAAATTACCATTCGGAAATAGCAATCGAACAACCGTTCCTAAGAACAACCGCCCCTGCACAACTAACAACAGAAAGACAAGGTCAAATGCGCCCTCCCCGACCAAGTGCACCAAATTCATTAATTTACCCCTCTATCGAAACAACTGACACAATCACACGATGTACAGGAAAACACACCATGTGCACTTACGTCGTCGGATATGGCATGGTTTGGGAAGACCTATGCCGTTGCATGTCCGAAACAGACAATAGTAATTCAGCCAGAAAGTAAAAGTCCCAAGGTCATTGAAATTAAAAGTAGCCACTAAACATAATCCCTGACAAATTTAATTAATTACAAAATAAATTAGCTCCCAGAAAATAACACACTTATCAGCATTTTTTTTCTTCCCGACCACTTAGGTGATTTTTAAAATATATCCCATACTCGTAACTTTATAGTAAAACAAAGAGTAGAGACAAAACCCGAATAACAATTTTGTATTCCAAACTAACATGAACTAAAAAATTCAAAATAGAAAACCTTTGGGATAGACAAAACAAAAATTACAAACCCAAATAACATTTTTTTTTTTTCCTCGACTAAAAAAAAAAAAAAAAAAAAAAAAAAAAAAAGTCAATAACAAAATCATCGGAGAAAAAGCAGTGTAGTGTAACAAAGAACGACAGAAACTAACGCACGAAGAAAAAGAAAGACGCAAGAACCCCTATAAGAAAAGACAATGACTTAAAAAGGAAGATAGAAAGTTCAAAATGTAACGGTATATTCATCAATTCGCCCCACGGCGAAATAGAAGACGGAACACATTAAAATAGAAGAAACTACCTGTTTTGAAATTAAGAAGAGGGGAACAAGAATTTATGAAAAACTCTGCAAAAGAAGACTTTTCAAAAAACTAACCTCTTCCCAGTGTTTCAACGACATAATTCAGACAAAGTTCTACAAAGAAAAGTGCCATCACAAGTCAACCTTTACTCTAAAAATGGAAAACAACAACATCACTCAGGATAACGCAATGGACGTAACCATCATCCCACAAGAGGAAAAAGAATACGAATTAATATACATTAGTGATACTGAAAGTGAGAATAGCCAGCAGGAGTACAAAGAAAAGGAAAGTGCTAAAAATGCAGATGTGAACAAGCAGATAGTGAAAAATGTGGAATGGAACGGAATCAAAACCGAGAAAAACGATTTTTCCGAACTAGAGAGAAAAAGGAAAGACATCAGTGAATCAAGTGACGACGACACTGAGGAGGTAAATGCCTATAGTGAAATGGAACCCGATCTGGATAGTACCTACAGTACCGAATTTATATTGGAAAATAACAGTGACACCGGTTTCCAATATGACCCACCCCACGGTACCGAATTGGAAAATGTTAGTGACACCGACCTCCAATGTGAACCGCCCAAAAAACGGAGCAGACCGAATAACCAACAAAGGGAAACAGAAACATGCAAGAACTGTAGGATGAAGACAATAGCACCCCTTTCAACAGAACAAGCAGAGAAGATTCAACTGCACCGACAGGCTACTATTGACTTGGAAGACGGAAAACTTTGTCTATCAATGATGGAAGCTACACTACCAACTATAAGAAGATGCATCCAAAAAAGATTAGAATCGCTAGGATGTTGGCCACGACAAAAAATGGCCATATTCCTTAATAAAAGATACGAGGAAGGACGTACCCTGCTCCACACCAGTATACAAAAAGTAAGGTACGACATAACTGATGCTCTACTTGCCTATGGGGCAAACCCCGAGATAATGTATCGAGGCAGCACAATTGGACACATGGCAGCGGAAAATAACGACTTATTCCTGGTAAGGATACTAAAACACCACAACTGCGAGTTCACAAATCGCAATAAAGACGGAGAAACCCCGCTAATGACAGCAATATCACACGAACATGAGGAATGTGCACGCCTAATTTCAACACCAACAAACATCAAAATAGCAACCAGCAAGGGCAGAACCATCTTGCATTACCTCGCCAGATATGGACTCGAAGACTTGGCTACACAAATCTGTACAAAAAGAATAATTGACGTTAACCAGCAAGACGAAACGGGCACAACTGCCTTACACGAAGCAGTGAAATATAAACGACTGGACATGATCGAATTACTGCTTCTACATGGAGCAGATAAAAAGATAAAAGACAACCGTGGACATACGGCTGTAGCAAATAATAACAGCACAAACATACAATAATCAAGACAAAGGTGGAACGAGTTATTCAACCATAGTCATTATTAGTATTCATAGAAGCAGCTGTAGTTGGTGACGGAAAAAGAAGAAGGAGAACAATTTCTGCTAAAAATTCAGGTGAAGGAACAAGTTTTTTATATTATCCGTAAACCAATAGTCGGTGATGGAAACACACACATTGGAGGACCAATTCTTCTCATCGAAGAGGGGAAGGAATGTAACGAGCCCACAGGCTATCCGAAGACGGCCACACCCTCAACATCCCTCAAGCGTTTCACAAGTGAAAGTGAACATGTCCCCTCCCATTTTACCTTCATTTTGTATGTGTGTTAGTAGTATAAATACTGCATTTTTGTAACATGTAATTCGGACTTGTTACGACAATCCACTGCAATACACAAGGTTTGAAACTTTACAGTTGTTCGCCAAACGCGATGGTTACCAGTCCAATATCCTTAACTATTTAAATCAAATATACTTGTAATTGTAGTGAACTATGTGTGTAAAATTCTAATGATTTCATTTATCATGTATTACTACACGCCAGCTGGTGGTGAGTTTTTACATTGGTTGTTCGCCAAACGCGATGGTTACCAGTCCAATATCCTTAACTATTTAAATCAAATATACTTGTAATTGTAGTGAACTATGTGTGTAAAATTCTAATGATTTCATTAAACACAGTCATTTTCGCATTGAAATCGTAAAAATTAATAAAATTCGTCAAAAACAGGTTGCCGATTCAAAGTTAAAAAGCATAGCCAAATACCGCATGTTTGAAGAACCAAGGTTTATCATGTATTACTACACGCCAGCTGGTGGTGAGTTTTTACATTGGTTGTTCGCCAAACGCGATGGTTACCAGTCCAATATCCTTAACTATTTAAATCAAATATACTTGTAATTGTAGTGAACTATGTGTGTAAAATTCTAATGATTTCATTAAACACAGTCATTTTCGCATTGAAATCGTAAAAATTAATAAAATTCGTCAAAAACAGGTTGCCGATTCAAAGTTAAAAAGCATAGCCAAATACCGAATGTTTGAAGAACCAAGGTTTATCATGTATTACTACACGCCAGCTGGTGGTGAGTTTTTACATTGGTTTGTTCGCCAAACGCGATGGTTACCAGTCCAATATCCTTAACTATTTAAATCAAATATACTTGTAATTGTAGTGAACTATGTGTGTAAAATTCTAATGATTTCATTAAACACAGTCATTTTCGCATTGAAATCGTAAAAATTAATAAAATTTTGCCGATTCAAAGTTAAAAAGCATAGCCAAATACCGAATGTTTGAAGAACCAAGGTTTATCATGTATTACTACACGCCAGCTGGTGGTGAGTTTTTACATTGGTTGTTCGCCAAACGCGATGGTTACCAGTCCAATATCCTTAACTATTTAAATCAAATATACTTGTAATTGTAGTGAACTATGTGTGTAAAATTCTAATGATTTCATTAAACACAGTCATTTTCGCATTGAAATCGTAAAAATTAATAAAATTCGTCAAAAACAGGTTGCCGATTCAAAGTAAGCAAGCATAGCCAAATACCGAATGTTCGAAGAACCAAGGTTTATCATGTTTTCTAAACGCCAGCTGGTGGTTGAGTTTTTACATTGGTTGTTCGCCAAACGCGATGGTTACCAGTCCAATATCCTTAACTATTTAAATCAAATATACTTGTAATTGTAGTGAACTATGTGTGTAAAATTCTAATGATTTCATTAAACACAGTCATTTTCGCATTGAAATCGTAAAAATTAATAAAATTCGTCAAAAACAGGTTGCCGATTCAAAGTTAAAAAGCATAGCCAAATACCGAATGTTCGAAGAACCAAGGTTTATCATGTTTTCTAAACGCCAGCTGGTGGTTGAGTTTTTACATTGGTTGTTCGCCAAACGCGATGGTTACCAGTCCAATATCCTTAACTATTTAAATCAAATATACTTGTAATTGTAGTGAACTATGTGTGTAAAATTCTAATGATTTCATTAAACACAGTCATTTTCGCATTGAAATCGTAAAAATTAATAAAATTCGTCAAAAACAGGTTGCCGATTCAAAGTAAGCAAGCATAGCCAAATACCGAATGTTCGAAGAACCAAGGTTTATCATGTTTTCTAAACGCCAGCTGGTGGTGAGTTTTTACATTGGTTGTTCGCCAAACGCGATGGTTACCAGTCCAATATCCTTAACTATTTAAATCAAATATACTTGTAATTGTAGTGAACTATGTGTGTAAAATTCTAATGATTTCATTAAACACAGTCATTTTCGCATTGAAATCGTAAAAATTAATAAAATTCGTCAAAAACAGGTTGCCGATTCAAAGTTAAAAAGCATAGCCAAATACCGAATGTTCGAAGAACCAAGGTTTATCATGTTTTCTAAACGCCAGCTGGTGGTTGAGTTTTTACATTGGTTGTTCGCCAAACGCGATGGTTACCAGTCCAATATCCTTAACTATTTAAATCAAATATACTTGTAATTGTAGTGAACTATGTGTGTAAAATTCTAATGATTTCATTAAACACAGTCATTTTCGCATTGAAATCGTAAAAATTAATAAAATTCGTCAAAAACAGGTTGCCGATTCAAAGTTAAAAAGCATAGCCAAATACCGAATGTTCGAAGAACCAAGGTTTATCATGTTTTACTAAACGCCAGCTGGTGGTGAGTTTTTACATTGGTTGTTCGCCAAACGCGATGGTTACCAGTCCAATATCCTTAACTATTTAAATCAAATATACTTGTAATTGTAGTGAACTATGTGTGTAAAATTCTAATGATTTCATTAAACACAGTCATTTTCGCATTGAAATCGTAAAAATTAATAAAATTCGTCAAAAACAGGTTGCCGATTCAAAGTTAAAAAGCATAGCCAAATACCGAATGTTTGAAGAACCAAGGTTTATCATGTATTACTAAACGCCAGCTGGTGGTGAGTTTTTACATTGGTTGTTCGCCAAACGCGATGGTTACCAGTCCAATATCCTTAACTATTTAAATCAAATATACTTGTAATTGTAGTGAACTATGTGTGTAAAATTCTAATGATTTCATTAAACACAGTCATTTTCGCATTGAAATCGTAAAAATTAATAAAATTCGTCAAAAACAGGTTGCCGATTCAAAGTTAAAAAGCATAGCCAAATACCGAATGTTCGAAGAACCAAGGTTTATCATGTTTTCTAAACGCCAGCTGGTGGTTGAGTTTTTACATTGGTTGTTCGCCAAACGCGATGGTTACCAGTCCAATATCCTTAACTATTTAAATCAAATATACTTGTAATTGTAGTGAACTATGTGTGTAAAATTCTAATGATTTCATTAAACACAGTCATTTTCGCATTGAAATCGTAAAAATTAATAAAATTCGTCAAAAACAGGTTGCCGATTCAAAGTTAAAAAGCATAGCCAAATACCGAATGTTCGAAGAACCAAGGTTTATCATGTTTTCTAAACGCCAGCTGGTGGTGAGTTTTTACATTGGTTGTTCGCCAAACGCGATGGTTACCAGTCCAATATCCTTAACTATTTAAATCAAATGTACTTGTAATTGTAGTGAACTATGTGTGTAAAATTCTAATGATTTCATTAAACACAGTCATTTTCGCATTGAAATCGTAAAAATTAATAAAATTCGTCAAAAACAGGTTGCCGATTCAAAGTTAAAAAGCATAGCCAAATACCGAATGTTCGAAGAACCAAGGTTTATCATGTTTTACTAAACGCCAGCTGGTGGTGAGTTTTTACATTGGTTGTTCGCCAAACGCGATGGTTACCAGTCCAATATCCTTAACTATTTAAATCAAATGTACTTGTAATTGTAGTGAACTATGTGTGTAAAATTCTAATGATTTCATTAAACACAGTCATTTTCGCATTGAAATCGTAAAAATTAATAAAATTCGTCAAAAACAGGTTGCCGATTCAAAGTTAAAAAGCATAGCCAAATACCGAATGTTCGAAGAACCAAGGTTTATCATGTTTTACTAAACGCCAGCTGGTGGTGAGTTTTTACATTGGTTGTTCGCCAAACGCGATGGTTACCAGTCCAATATCCTTAACTATTTAAATCAAATGTACTTGTAATTGTAGTGAACTATGTGTGTAAAATTCTAATGATTTCATTAAACACAGTCATTTTCGCATTGAAATCGTAAAAATTAATAAAATTCGTCAAAAACAGGTTGCCGATTCAAAGTTAAAAAGCATAGCCAAATACCGAATGTTCGAAGAACCAAGGTTTATCATGTTTTACTAAACGCCAGCTGGTGGTGAGTTTTTACATTGGTTGTTCGCCAAACGCGATGGTTACCAGTCCAATATCCTTAACTATTTAAATCAAATGTACTTGTAATTGTAGTGAACTATGTGTGTAAAATTCTAATGATTTCATTAAACACAGTCATTTTCGCATTGAAATCGTAAAAATTAATAAAATTCGTCAAAAACAGGTTGCCGATTCAAAGTTAAAAAGCATAGCCAAATACCGAATGTTCGAAGAACCAAGGTTTATCATGTTTTACTAAACGCCAGCTGGTGGTGAGTTTTTACATTGGTTGTTCGCCAAACGCGATGGTTACCAGTCCAATATCCTTAACTATTTAAATCAAATGTACTTGTAATTGTAGTGAACTATGTGTGTAAAATTCTAATGATTTCATTAAACACAGTCATTTTCGCATTGAAATCGTAAAAATTAATAAAATTCGTCAAAAACAGGTTGCCGATTCAAAGTTAAAAAGCATAGCCAAATACCGAATGTTCGAAGAACCAAGGTTTATCATGTTTTACTAAACGCCAGCTGGTGGTGAGTTTTTACATTGGTTGTTCGCCAAACGCGATGGTTACCAGTCCAATATCCTTAACTATTTAAATCAAATGTACTTGTAATTGTAGTGAACTATGTGTGTAAAATTCTAATGATTTCATTAAACACAGTCATTTTCGCATTGAAATCGTAAAAATTAATAAAATTCGTCAAAAACAGGTTGCCGATTCAAAGTTAAAAAGCATAGCCAAATACCGAATGTTCGAAGAACCAAGGTTTATCATGTTTTACTAAACGCCAGCTGGTGGTGAGTTTTTTACATTGGTTGTTCGCCAAACGCGATGGTTACCAGTCCAATATCCTTAACTATTTAAATCAAATGTACTTGTAATTGTAGTGAACTATGTGTGTAAAATTCTAATGATTTCATTAAACACAGTCATTTTCGCATTGAAATCGTAAAAATTAATAAAATTCGTCAAAAACAGGTTGCCGATTCAAAGTTAAAAAGCATAGCCAAATACCGAATGTTCGAAGAACCAAGGTTTATCATGTTTTCTAAACGCCAGCTGGTGGTGAGTTTTTACATTGGTTGTTCGCCAAACGCGATGGTTACCAGTCCAATATCCTTAACTATTTAAATCAAATGTACTTGTAATTGTAGTGAACTATGTGTGTAAAATTCTAATGATTTCATTAAACACAGTCATTTTCGCATTGAAATCGTAAAAATTAATAAAATTCGTCAAAAACAGGTTGCCGATTCAAAGTTAAAAAGCATAGCCAAATACCGAATGTTCGAAGAACCAAGGTTTATCATGTTTTACTAAACGCCAGCTGGTGGTGAGTTTTTACATTGGTTGTTCGCCAAACGCGATGGTTACCAGTCCAATATCCTTAACTATTTAAATCAAATGTACTTGTAATTGTAGTGAACTATGTGTGTAAAATTCTAATGATTTCATTAAACACAGTCATTTTCGCATTGAAATCGTAAAAATTAATAAAATTCGTCAAAAACAGGTTGCCGATTCAAAGTTAAAAAGCATAGCCAAATACCGAATGTTCGAAGAACCAAGGTTTATCATGTTTTCTAAACGCCAGCTGGTGGTGAGTTTTTACATTGGTTGTTCGCCAAACGCGATGGTTACCAGTCCAATATCCTTAACTATTTAAATCAAATATACTTGTAATTGTAGTGAACTATGTGTGTAAAATTCTAATGATTTCATTAAACACAGTCATTTTCGCATTGAAATCGTAAAAATTAATAAAATTCGTCAAAAACAGGTTGCCGATTCAAAGTTAAAAAGCATAGCAAAATACCGAATGTTCGAAGAACCAAGGTTTATCATGTTTTACTAAACGCCAGCTGGTGGTGAGTTTTTACATTGGTTGTTCGCCAAACGCGATGGTTACCAGTCCAATATCCTTAACTATTTAAATCAAATATACTTGTAATTGTAGTGAACTATGTGTGTAAAATTCTAATGATTTCATTAAACACAGTCATTTTCGCATTGAAATCGTAAAAATTAATAAAATTCGTCAAAAACAGGTTGCCGATTCAAAGTTAAAAAGCATAGCCAAATACCGAATGTTTGAAGAACCAAGGTTTATCATGTATTACTACACGCCAGCTGGTGGTGAGTTTTTACATTGGTTGTTCGCCAAACGCGATGGTTACCAGTCCAATATCCTTAACTATTTAAATCAAATATACTTGTAATTGTAGTGAACTATGTGTGTAAAATTCTAATGATTTCATTAAACACAGTCATTTTCGCATTGAAATCGTAAAAATTAATAAAATTCGTCAAAAACAGGTTGCCGATTCAAAGTTAAAAAGCATAGCCAAATACCGAATGTTTGAAGAACCAAGGTTTATCATGTATTACT
>NW_026712557.1:0-30806 GCF_022539665.2 Daphnia carinata
CCAAGCAGAAAAACCAGATGGAACTACGCCTGGGCCTAAAGCTGGATTTCGAGACACTGACTTGAAATTTTACAAAGATGAACCGAAGCTGACAAATAGAACTCTGACTGCGGCGAAATTGTCATTAAACGAGGCAGCAGAGACGCGTCGTCAGGTCGAGATCAAAACCATCCGTTTCTTGATACTTCCGGAAAAGAGCTGTTAAGAATGCTCGGCCCCCTCCTGAACGCCATTGATAAGCGAACCAACGATCAACGACACCTACCGAGGCGTCAAGAAGTCAAACTATCACAATTATTCGAGCGAATAGAAAAAGAAATTGGTCAAGCCGGGATTCTTGACAGAAGACAAACCCATCAAGACCAAGTCCGTGCAGGTAAAAATGAACGGGCATGAAGTGGATATGGTGATTGACAAAGGCTGTAAACATTCAGTCATCAGTTTATACCAATGGCAAAAATTAGACGAGCCAGCCTTAAGGCCTTTAACGAAGAGCACTTTGGTCATGGCGAAGCGTACAGGGAAGTTCAAAAGAGCACGTAAAATTGGATGAAGCTCGTTGGATTTTTCTACCTTTGTTGAATTAGAGCGAATCATTTTACAACCCCAATTCGTGTCTGCAGGATATAGAGCATACTATTAGGTCGTAGACACTTACAACCTCCGTTTATCAAGAAAATGCGCATTTTGATCAAAATTACGCACAACGGGAAATGAAACGCCTCCCCACACGCCGACAAACAAATCAGATGCCGGACCTAAAACAGTGCTAGACTTGACCGGTTCTATGATCAATTACTTGAAGTTGTTGAAATCAGCAAACAAAATATTCAACGTCTTTGAAGACCGCAAACAGTACATGTCACAGACCATAATGGACATAATGGTAGCGTTCGAGACAAAAAGGGCCGACTTCCAAGAACGAATTTGAACCGCTGGTCATTGAGCTCAGGGCAAACGGTATCGACAACCTCAGGAAGACTTTTTCTAAGCTTACAAATATTTATGAAAATGACCGAAGGAGGTCCTGCGAAGTTATACGTGATGCAGAAGACGAGCTTAAAAATAAAAAAACAAACTTGTGCGTCATCGGAAGTAGAGCGCGGAACTAACGAACTTGTCCAGCGAAGAAAAAGCCCTGCAAGTGATTGTCGAAAACGAAAATATGGATTTGAGAAGAAGATGGCAGAAGTGGCTTTCGCTAAGAAATGTTTCCCGAAGCCAAAGGCAGAAAACAAGGGGAAAAATTCAAAGGACTCAAAACGATGTTTGGACATCGTTCTTCTAGCAACGAAATGAAAGCAGAGGAGAAGGTCTAACAATGAATATGTTTTGAAGCTTAGATAATTCTGTGTGCTGGTTTTGTTTAAATTCGTAACGTTTGAGAGGGCAAAATTGATCTGATTCGATGTGGTGGCTGCAAATTGATGACATTATGATCTACTGGACGGAAGTGAATGGCGGCAACCACGACAATGAACATCTTTGACGCTTAGGAAACCTGTTTGCTGACAAAGCAGTTTCTAATCCCTTTGTGGTCATTGTCATTGGTATCGATTTTCATTTCTGTTTGATTGTAACTTTGGCGACTGGTGTGCATTGGCTACAGGGACACCGCTTTGATATGACGTTAATAGGTGAAGAAGACGACAATGGCATAATTGGTTAAGAAATAACTATGCTGTTAAAGCGGAAAAGTTTTATCGTTATGGCCATTGTCACCTCTCTCCCACCCCCAATTTCATTCGGTTATCATGATGCCACCAAGTTTCAGCCAATGTATTTGGTTTCAGAAGGTTCTATTAGACTGAAGGAAGAATTGATGACAATGATCATTTTTGATACTTTGAATACCTGTCTGCTGTTTTACAGTACTTTGGTACTGTGTAAGCGAGCAGGTTTTGTATTCAAAATGATCATTCTGTTCAACCCTTACGTTTCATTCATGTCATGATGCCTGTCTATTTGTAGTTATTCGAAAATAGCGGACCATCGTTGCAGTAAGAAGAAGCAATACATTCCCCATGGTGTCGGGCTTATTTATTTTGTCGGGCTTATTTTCAAGCCCTAACTTCTTTAACATCGGGAGCCGTTGAGTGAAATAGAACTGGATACCTTACCAGTAGATGGCTATACTGTTTGATGGATCGTCTGACAGTATAAATTCATTGTTTACCACATTGCAATAATCAATTCCTGTCACGTCTGACGCAACTGGGGTGATTACCACACACAACAATAAAACAATACTGACAACGGTCAGGTTAATATCTTAATCTAATATTCTGGTATTACACAGTTATCTTTGTTAGGATCCGCCAGCCAGTCACGTCGGCTGCACGGATATGAAAAGAACGCTACTTGGGAAAGTTAAGAAGGAGACAAGGTGTGGAGTACTTACGCGGACGTCATGGCGCTGGAGAGAGCTGAAGGTACGGCGACGTCGGAAGGGGGTGGTGGTGGACTTGGGCAGAACGGGAAGTGGCGTCTCAGTTGAGGATGTTTGCAGGGCGATCAGAAGAACACGACAGTTGTAGGTGTTGAACTCAGTTTATTTCGAAGTACGTAAGAGGGTACACAAAACTCAAGCGTGGATTTAAATGTTACACAAATAGAGTGCTACGGCACGACTAACTGGACAGCAGGTTGCAAGAATACTAAAAAAAAGGCACAGCTCAGGCGTTGGTTTTATACCGCGCTTTGGCTTGATGACGCCAACTTGGCGTGGAACGCTAAGTTTGCGTGGGGTCATCGCAACAGAGCCAGAATGTTACGCGAAACGTGAGGTCGACTGATTTATGTCCTGTCGTTGACCCCACGTCATGCGAAGAAAGGGTAATAAAAAACGAAACAAGAGGCGAAAGAGTCAAGTGGGGGAGAAGGGGGGGGGGCAAACGCAACATGAGAAATAGAACACATAATCTAACTAACTTATTTAACTTTAAAGTTTTATCGGGAGTCCTTACAACATGTAAGCTTGCAGCATTTTTGTTATGCTGGCATGTAATCTAAATTTTGTAATTTTAGGTGATGGCATTCGCGTTACGTTTAAGTCAAGATCTACTCTACAATGGGATAAATTTTTCGTAGAATAAGTATCTCCGAGAGCTATGTGTTGCAGTATCATGCTGATGGTAAAAGGTGTATTCAATTTTTAATAACTTTTGAATTTTCTTCTCTGTATGTGCAGTGACGTGACAGTACTGGTTGGTGGTGTTATCTAGGGATAAACCTTTCCATTTTCCCATCCAATCTGTAAGACAGCTCTGATTGTTTGCATAACTACAGCAATATTCCCTGCATAACAAAGGGAATGTTCTCATTTTCTTTAGTGAACTGTTCCCTGTTCAGTTCTTATTGCCATTTTTGGCAATCGAAGAGGCCCAAGAAGAATATTGATTTTCTACCAGACTGCCATTCTGCCAAAGATGTCTTCGTAAGCGATTCGGTATTTGATTGATGGTTTAGAGATCATGGGTTTATTAAATAAAACATCTTTAATTACAGAAAGGAAGGTTCCAAATGATAAGCCCATCAGTATCGTGAAAACGATATGGATATTTTGGTCCAACCCTCACACATGGTGTGTTCCAAGTTAAGTGCGTAGGTGAATTCTCATGGAAAATGTGATCCAAGCCTCCCATGTAACGGTATTTGTTTCATTTAAAGCGAAGCACAAAAATTGGTTCACATCTATTCTGTGGTCACATTTTACCTTGATCTTAATTTCTCTTTCATTCCAGTCTCCTTGATGACATTTTGCAGCTAACCGTAAAAGATGTCCAGCCATTATATTTCCCTGTTTAAGAATAGAAGACGAAAAGAGATGCTAAATTTTCAAAGAACGCTACTCAGACGACACGGCTAATTGCTGATTCATCCCGAACAGTAAAGAGTTTTATTCTCTTAAATTCAAGTGCATATCTGGGCTCCCTTCTTTCTGTGGCCCCGTTTCCCCTAAATTTCTAATAAGCCCGTAGGGGGGTCATGCCCCTACTGTGATCAGCAGTTAAAGGTTGTGAGTGCGCTGTCCGGAAAGGGGACGTGGGGGTCCCCCTGGCTCGATGATATCTTTTTGAGGGTCTTGGGGCTACCCACATATCCGAATAACGGTTAATCGCTCACGTGAAAACTTGTCCTTATCATCACTCTTCATCCTTTTCCGGCTTCTCTTAGCCACGCACCGGGTAATCTCCCCGGTGAGTCAACTAAGGTAGGGGGAGACTCTACTCATGTGGTAGAGTTTTCTCCTACCTTAGTTGACACAAAAAAATTTTACATCAATAAAAATTGTTTTTTTTTAATTCAAAAATCTTTTTACTTATTTTGTCTTTCTTGTACCTTATTTTATACGTCTACATGTAATCCGCATGAGGTATTTCTTCATTTATCTTTTGCTGATATGCATCATTCTGGGATTCGAACCTCAGACATTTCATATCTCAGTCGAACGCTCTACCATTGAGCCACTGTTAACCATACAGACAATAATTCCCATTTGAAAGCGTATCGACTTATCCACTACAAACAAAGGTATTAAGGAAGAAATTACATATTTGTATACGTTGTAGATGGCTCAATGGTAAAGTATTAAACTGATACGCTGGAGGTCTAGGGTTCGATCCCCAATCCAGTTCATGAAAATACTCTCATAAATAAAAACAAACTTTATTTAAAAATCTAACACATTTTTTATTGTCCCTCCATCCTCCCACAAATCCTCCACTTACATTCACATCTTACAACACAACACAATACAAGACATACATAAATAACTAACTAACAGGTTGGCTGCCACGCCACTAAATTTACATTAATTACGTCGCTATCGGAAGGATAGCGACCAAGGGGGACTTGCCCGCTGACAAGTCCGGGCTGACATGATGATGGAGACCGTTGTGGGAACGCACACCCCAGGTCTCCACCACACATCGGACAAAGGGAGTCCCTCTGGTGCGTTGCCTAATTGCCTTTCGGCGAATCTTGGGCAGTGGCAACTACTCCACCTCATGACAGATAGGCCATGAGGCAGAACAGCGCGGCCCGTCCCTATATAGCTAAAAAAAAAAGGGGAGCAAACGGGCGTGGCAGCCAACGTGTAAATTAGTACTACACAATTACACAATAAAAAAATACAACGATACCACAAAGACCAGGCGATGACGTGGCGACCACGAGGCGACGGGCGAGGCGATGATGGCGCGACGGGCGAAGAGAAGACGTGGCGACCGGGCGAGAAGGTGACGTGGCGACGGGAAAGGCGAAGACGTGGCGACGGGCGAAGGCGAAGACGTGGCGACGGGGCGACGGGGAGGCGAAGAACGAGGCGAACGGGGCGACGTGAGGCGACGGGGCGACGGGACGAGGCGACGGGCGACGGGCGACGACGACGGGGCGACGGGCGAGGCGAGGCGAAGACGGGGCGACGGGCGAGGCGAAGACGGGGCGACGGCCGAAGCCAAGACGGGACGACGGCCGAAGCGAAGACGGGATGACGGGCAAGGTAATGACGGGCGTGGCGAACACGAAGAAGGCTTTGTTCTTAATCGTAAAAGTAAAGAAAAAGAACCAGTTAGTGGGAAATATAAGATTGTTGTTGTAACCAAACGTTGAAAGCAATTCGACTTACTTCTGCTGTCCGAAGACTGAAAAGACTGTAGGGCCAGCAAATAGGCAGCAGACAGCTAAGAGTTGGCAGTTCTATGGTTGAATGTTCAATTTAAATAAAAAGGCAAACTATATGAGGCAGAAGAAAAATTTAAAATACCAGTAGAAATTGTGTTGAGGTACATGTCTATGTCTGTTGGTAGGCTAGGTCGAGATTACAACTGCCGAAATGACTGTTGTTACAGCTGATACTGCAACGAAGATGAATATGGTGCACTACTCAGATCACGATTAACAGTAGACCATGAGTGGTTAAAGAGTAGAAGAATGATATTATGGTATTCCTACCCATAGGATTTGCATCTTTGGTGACATTCCTCAACAGGACGTATTCTTTACAAACGAAGTTTCATGAGCTAAACCTTAGAAGCAAAATCCGTCAATGAGATTCTTTTTTTTTTTTTTCTTTCTTTCTTAAGGTGCCTCCCGTGTGGCGTTGCCATATCGAGAGCGGGTCGTCCTAGGAGACCGAAATTGGCACCGGGAAATTGCTCGGAAAAGTGGGATGATTTTGAATTAGATTAGCAGCGTTTGTGGAGTCCTGATTTCCAGAAGAAATTTAAAACCAAGTCCCTGATCTTGAATTTGGCGAGGTTGTCACAAACTTGCGGTGGATGTAGGAGATTGGATAGGTTCAACTGAAGTTTTAACTCCGAGAGGAAGCTTTTTAGTTCCTCTCTTTCGGCAGCGAGGTGGGGACACTCAATAATTAGATGTGAGGGAGTCTCTTTCACAGGGCAGCCATAGCTGCAGTATGGGGATACAGAGGGATCAAATAACGAAACGCGGGCGTTTAAACGTAGCCGGTTCGACCGGAGTTTGTGAAGAATGCTGTTTCTGACTCTGTTAGGGTGCACCAACCAGGGTTCTGGGTGAATGGAGTTCCTAGGGTGAGAAGCAAAGAAGTCATGGTGACTCGCAAGGTATAGAGACATCAGCTTGGACCATGCTATGCGAAAAACATTTAGGGCGAGTTTAGGTGAGTCGACGAGATCGATTTTTTCGCAGTTAGGATCCGTTCTTGCGTCGTTTGCCAGACGATCCACTAATTCATTTTCTGGAATGCCTACATGGCTTGGAATCCAGTAGAGAATAACTTTGGAGCCGGCAGAAGAGCTGGTTAAGGCCCTGTTCCGAATCTTGACCACCAGTTCGTTTGAAGGGTGTAGAGCATTGATGGCGGAGATGGCTCTGAGTGAGTCCGAGAAGATCCGGATTAGCTGCGCCGGGCCGTTGTCAGCGTGTTCAATGGCCTTTAGAATAGCCAACAATTCAGCTGTGAAGATGTTCGTATCACTAGAAAGTTTCCAGGCTTTTTTCACTTGAGAATTTGGGCAGTAGATGGCGCATGCTGTTGAGTTGTTTTCGAAGTCACGGGAGCCATCTGTGAAGACGCTTACCGTACTAGAACTGGCGTTGTTTTGCGTAAACAGTGCTCGAAAGAGTAGTCTGGTGAACGTTGGATTTTCAAGAGCATTGTTTTTCGAGATTGGGAGTATAAATGTAGGTATTTTCGGCATCAACCATGGAGGATTTAGCAGATTTTCGGGAAAACTAACGGAGGTAAACAGGGAAACTTTTAAAGCTAACAGTTGGAACTTGCACAACACAACACTTGGGGTACTTCTGGTGTTCCATAAGGTGAGGCTAGAGTAAGTACTTTTCGCACTATCATAAAAAGGGTTCTTTGGTTTACTTTGCAGCTTTATGAGGTAAAGGCAGGCTAACCATTCACATCTGCAATGAATGGGGGTTATGCCTGTGTCCAGCCACAGATGTGCACGAGGAGTGGAGTTTGGAGCCAGAAGGATTGCACGAAGAATTGAGTTTTGGATTGTATCCAGCTTCCTGGTAAGGGGAGATCTGCCCTGAAGGATACTTAGGTAAGAATAGTCTACAATGCTTCTTACTAATGCTGTGTACAGATTGACCAGGAGTTTGGGTTTCAGGTTCAGATTCTTCCTAACCAGGATTTTGAAGAAGTTTGCTCTTCGAGAAACCTTTGTAACTAAATCTTGCAGATGTTGGTTCCAGTTGAGCTTACGGTCAAAGGTGATACCCAGGAATTTGCCATGACTGACGGCAGGGATACTCTCACTGTTAAAGGTCAGATGGAGAGGGACGTAGTTCTTAATTCTTCTGTTGAACGATATGGAGAAACACTTGGACACAGAGATTTGGAATCTCCAGGTAACACACCATCTTTCAAATTTTCTTATTGCAGTTTCTAGCCTTTTTCGGGCTTTGCTTCTTAGGGAGTGAGTGCAGCGGGCTGAGATGTCATCCGCGAACATTTTGACGATAACGCCTAAATTGTTTTTTCGGGTTCCTACACAAGGGGAAGTCACGGGTCATGATAGTGAAGAGAATGGGGCCCAGTACTGAGCCTTGGGGAACTCCGACGGAGATGATTTTGGCATGTGACAGTGTACTGTCTAGTTTGACCCGAACCTTCCGCTGTAGCAGGAAGTTCAGGAGCCATTTGAGGATGTTCCCTGTAACTCGCGCTTGACTTATTTTGAAGAGCAGCCCGGGTAGCCACACCAGGTCGTAAGCTTTTTTAATGTCTAGAAAGACGCAGTGAGTTTCTTTTTTCTTGTTGAAGCCCGAGGTGACGGCATTCTCCAAATCCCATAGGTGGTCGTGTGTGGAACAGCCCTTACGAAATCCTGCTTGGCTTGAGGGGAGTATGTTGTAGTGCTCGAGGTGGCAATGAGATTCTGATAACAAAACATTAGTCCTATACCTCTCAATGAGCACTCGTATAGTTTTATGAATGCAACGTAGTAGGTTGCTAACAGTTTTTTGGTTTGTCAGCTGACATAGTTGATTAAAAGACGTGTACCATAAACACCAAGCATTCTGTGGGCTTCACTTCTAAAACACACTCAGGGATGAAAACGTACAGAAGCACCATTAGTTTTTCTTAAGTTTTCCATTGGAATATGACATATTTAACAGAAACTTTCGAACACAGCTTTCACCGTTCACACTTAGTCAGCAAGTAAATAGTGACACAGCAGCGTCATCTTGTTTTCCAATTAACAACCGAAAAATTCATCAAAATTGAAAATATTGCTTTTTTGAGACGGGAACTGCATTGATGTGAACTCTTTAAACATACTTTTAGATCGTGAATCACTCACACACAATCACATTTTTTCACTGACTTTTATTTATTTATCCAAAAACCTAGATATTTCTAGGAAAATACATGATTTGGGTTCACAGTTCAACAAGGATGCTGATTGCGCTTCACACACATCTAGAAATTTCGCAAGTTGACGTATCTCTGGATTGTTAGCTAGTCAACATCTGCATGATAATACACTTTTCTTTTTTTTTTGAACAGCTGCAATGGTATTTCGGTCATAAGTTCCACGGAAAAATTTCTCCATTGAGGCAAGAACGCCAATTGTGCGTTATCTTGTGCCTATTTTCAATTAAATGGATACGCCGTCACTTTTCTGATCGGAAGAGCTCACTTTGGCCTGGAATATTGTTTTGAATGGTGTAATTAGTATACATTGCATACATTAAATTGGATCAATTACTTTTTGGCATACGTTCAATTGTGTGAGGCTGTCAAACCGTCGACAGGCGGTATCTAAAGGAGGAAATCAGCTACGAGCTTGCGGACTCTAAACAAACGCAAAACTAATAAAAAATTATAAAGATAGCCTGAAACCAAATTGTAAAGAAAATTAATTTTAGTTTCCAGCACTTCATCAATCAAACACTTCATCAATCAAACATCGTCAACGTTGGCACAGGTGATTTTTCCATGTTCATTGTTTCAGGTCACCAATTTCTACTATATGATTCAAGAGGAAATGAGGTTACACGAACAGAAAATTAACCATACAATTCAACTGATAGATAAAAACACCATGATGCGTGGAAGTGAAATACACCACATCACAACTGTTAAAACTGTCAGAACATTCACCACCCATGCAAAACATTTTCTGATTCATTGATCTTCATCACCTAGCCTATACCACGAAAACCAAACACAATTAGTGCATAACGTTTTGCTGATGAAAGCTAACATATACCTGACAAATTTACTGCAGACCAGCAATTCCTGATGGACTCCCACACAACATTCCAGATAAACAAAACAGTAGTTATTCCTAAACAAACATCTTGCAATAGTGGTCAATATAATGCAGTAACTGGTAAACATAAAATCTCACATGAACAACAAATGTGAACGGAACCATTCGAAAATGAGGTAAACAATTTCAAAAATGAATTTGCACAAAAAGGATTTTAACTAAAACACTACCAGAGAACGAAGTTTTTCCTTCCACCTTTTCCTAATTTTAAAATCAATTAAAGAAACATAATTGTTAAGCAAATCTCACTGTGTACCTTTTTGTTGGTTGAATTTGGGAATGGCTTACTAGTTGGAATAAGTTTTTTTCTTTTACCCCAGATTTGCTTTCCGGGCAGCGCACTTCCAACTTTTTCTGCTGATCACAGTATCTGCATGACCCGCTGCAGAATTATCGCAAGTGAAGAGGAAATCGGGTCACAGATACAAAGGGGCACAGGTACACGTTTATTTTCTTTAAATACCATAACGAGTGAAATAAACGAATCCGAAGAGCTTCGGTAATCATTCCAACTACCATAATTTTTTTGGCACTGAGCCTCCGTCAATTTTCTTTCCCAATCCTTTATAATTAAGAATCTGCCTTTAGAAAAATAAAACAAGAATCAGTGTAAATTTCTTGTCAATTGAATTACCTAAAACTGTGGAATCCTAGAGACATAATATTCTACAAACTCTTTGAATCCCTTGAAAGCAGAAAAATTTCTGCTAAAAGGTCCACGTTAGCCAGATACAGGTCAACTGGTACTTCCTTTTCGACTGGCATTGGCAGTGATAAATAACAAGTAGGATCAAATGCAACTGAGACCTCATCAGACCCCATACAAACCAAAGCCAATTTCAATACCCAACTAAAGAGATCTACTACTACAGAATCTATCTGTATTCTACTTATGATAAAATACCCAACATTCATGTGCAGCTTCCTGAAAAATAAAATGAGTTGGAACACAAGTGAACCTTGCTAATAAAAATTTGTAGCTATTTCACCTATATTTTGTCAGTGTCCATCGATGCAAGACTTCTTCAAAATCGGATTCAGATGTTCGTCTAAGCCCCCCAGAACAACGTAGAGTAGTTCTCGCGAAGCAGGGTGCTGGTATCCGGGAAACTGCAGAGCAAATCTACCGACTTGCAACTTACCCAATTCAAAATCGTTACGATGCACAAGTTAAAAACCTAGCTTTTACAAAGCAAGTAAATGGTATACCTTAAATACACTCGAAGGTAATGCATGGTCACCTTGGTAAGGTGTCCGCCAGACCACATCGTTCGTACAAGATGGCGCCGAGCATTTGCATTTCCTCCCTTGGATTTCACCTACAAAAATAAAGGTCTACCACGTTCGGCTGCCGTGATATAACTAGCCGCTACGACGCCATGATAAATGTGGCCATCAGCAGCTCAGCTCAGCACAGCACCTGGGCCACCTAGCGACTAGCCCCCTACGAGCCTAAAGCAAATATTTTGTTTGACAAATAAGACTTTAATTGAATAAAAAAAAATTTTTTTAATGGGATGGGAAGAAAAAAAATCTAGGTATTGAAATAAACCACAAAAAAAAAAAACAGAAAGACTAAGAACTTAATCTAATTAATTCAATGTGCGTTGGTTCGTACGATGTTTCGTCGACTGGATCATTCGCAACAACGTGACTTTTCTAATAACTTATACATCTACTTACTAATGCCATCAACTTTCGTTTTTCAAAATACGGAATTACATGACATCACGTATTTTACCGCCTGCTCCCTCCGAGACTCTTACGGCGCTATACACCATTTTTATTAAAATCTTTTGGTTATGGGGAACTTACTGAACAATGAGTCGTGTAATTTATTGTTTCCAATCTATTTTACAAAAGCCAAGCCACTACCTGTATGCACCATCATTGACGAGAGCGGTAGGTTGTCAGGGTAGGCTGAATCTTTCCATAAGTTTACCCTGTTCCGTGAGATTTTTTCTAACTTTTGTCCTCATATAATAGATGGGGCAATCTCGGCTAAATGTGGCAAACGATTAGTATTAAGTATGTAACATGATTAGGATATCACTCAAACTATTTACTTGCAACAAAGAATCTCTTCGTTGAGACTTCCCTGGCACCGTTGACATTCTGTCCATAAACGATTAAACTTCTCTTCGAGAGCATAAAGTTGGCCAATTTCCCTCTGGTAGAACTCCGATTCTTTCGGCTTGCAAAATCTGTTTAAATTGGAACAGCAAATTTAACAAACATCGCCGAGATAGGCAGAAATTAGACTTACTTGCATACAGCACTATCGTCTGGAAGGACGGTTTTGCATCCAACACAGGTGGATTTGCGTGTGGTAAAGCTAGCCAATCCACCAATTTTTGAAGTAACAAATGAAGGCGTCCGGGTATGGTAACCATCTACAATACGGAATACAAACCGTTCAATTATGTCAAGCAAATAAAGGCGATAAGTCCATGTTTACGTAGCAACAATGATTCCGCTTTAGATCCAAGTATGGGTTCCAAAATCCGAACAAGGGGTTTTGAAAGCTGATTTTCCAAATGGTATGGGGCATCAATAGGTACGCTGTATTCCATTACAAAAATAGGGTTTACCGTCTAAAGAAGACGTATGAAAACTTAATAGTTCATGAGAAATTTGAAATCCAAAGACGAATCTTGAGGTAGGCTGGTGTACTTTTAGCGGCTGCGATAATGACATACGGAACTCGATCCCCTAATTTTGGGGTTGTACCAGCATCTCGCTTACGCATCTTGTGAGCTAGTTCCACATGTGCCTGTTTGCTGGCGTAGTCTTTATCTGTTTTAGTCAGCTCCTTTTTAATAAAAGAAAGCAAACGGATAAAATCACAGTATTCCAAAACATAGTTACGCCCTACCTTGGTAATCATCAGAAGTGAGATATCGACTTTGTTGCGCAGCAAGTCGAAAATAGATTGTTTGGCGTATTCTAGTGCTCCACCCGGATCTCTAAGAGAAAATATCAAAACCTCAAACTTTGAATACTAAAACTGATGACTTTTTGTTTACCGATCAATCAAACTTTTCTGCAGACCAGCTATTGATAAGATTGGCAACGAGTTGACAATTATCACGACGAACAGTTTCTAAACCCTTACAATCCATTTTGTCAAACTTTTCAGGTTTGGTCCAATACAATCCTGGATACCTGTGAAGACAGAAACAGACAGTGCAACTGGTATCTCATCTAACAAGTCTTTATAAATCAGAACCGTAATTACCTCTTTTCGTTGATCAATAAATAGGGGTAATAGACTTTTTCGAATTCCAAATTAATGGGTTTGACAAATTTTGCCGACACAAATGCGGCAGCTTCTCGGCCTAATTCCATGGCTTCGGCCACCGTGGGTACACCGAATTTCACCATTACGGAATCTGTGTTACCATAGATTACCTGACGTGACACTAATTGAGAAAATCCTCGAGTCGCCCCGCGGTCGCGACAAGAGTATTGCACCCAGCTTGAAGATTTGACCGATGATGGCTCGTGACAGTTCCTTGATATATGACAGATTTTAAAACCGAATTGTAGGAGAATTTACACGCCCCGCGGTGAATTTGAATCGAAAATTCACGAGTGCGTGCGACAATTACAACTTCTGGCTTTTGAACCATGGCGGGGATGCACCAGAAACACCTTGTTCTAACAATATGTTCATAAACGGTACCAAGTACGCCGCCTATATGAAAAAATGTGAAATTTTAGATGACTTAATCAACGAATGTCACGAAGGGTTTCTTGAGTATCTTAAATGCAATTGGACCTTTTCGTAGTCGCAATCACAGACGTGCCCACTCAAAATTACTTTTACCTCAACTTACCCAGTTCATATCGACCCATTCGAATCAAGTTAGTACGAAGGCATCAAGGTTTCAAAATTACACAGCGTTCATTAATTGGATTACCGTTTTGCCGGAGCCCGTGACAGCACAAGTAATCAAATCTCTTTTGGCAAGAATATCTGCAACTGAAGCTTTCTGTATAGGTGTTGATTTTATGTAGCCAGCAATCTTAATGTTTTGAAGTAGTAGTGGGCGCAGGCCGGCTTCTTCGAATGATGTTATTTATCGAGGTACATCTTTTTCTGTAACCTAAAGCAAATCCAAATAGATATTTTCAAAACATAAACTACTGTTTCGAAAAATGGTTTACCTGGAGGACGACTTTATCAAAATTGTTAAAGTGTTCCCCACAGACGATCCCCTTAAACAGTTCCTTTTCATCGCATGTCACAGCTTCTGGAATGTATTGTTCACGCAGCTTTCCGTCGATTCATCAATAGATTCGGGCAGCATTTCGAGGTGTGGCCGGACTCGGCTGGAGATTCGGGCTGAGAAATAGTTAATCATGGAAACTCACCGACATCCACGACGGAATAAGTAAACGATGTTGTCCTCGTAGATATGGCATCCACTGTCATGTCATCCCCGTCGGATTTGCCGTCCCCTTTCTTGCACTTTGGTAACAGGAAGCAAATGGTTGCTAGTCCCTATAGAAGGAAATAAACAATACATCTAATTATTTGTTAATAGTCATTTTTGCATAAAACTTAACACTGTAATTTGGACAGAGAAGACGACGACAGCCGTCATTTGGAAACCAATGTGGTCCACTAAAATGCCAGTCCCAGCGCGTGAAACAAAACGCCCAGCACCACTAAGAGACGACCATATACCGGCAACAAGCCCGTGAGTACTGGGATTATCCGGATAACCAGCATGTCTATTATCAAAACGAAAAAAAAAAAGAAATGAATACTGGTACAGTAAATTGATTTTTTTAAATGTGGCTTACATAGCTTCTCTCATGGCATCAACGACCCCCGAAACTTGTTGCCCTGCAAACGCAACTCCACTTTGTGCCAATGCGATACCGACAACAGCTAGATTTCTAAAATAAAATCAAACAATGATACTAGTTAAACGGTTTGAACTTTAGAATTGAAATCAAAAGTACCGATCAATAGGAACGAAGCGAAAAGGCCCCAGCAAAAATATGGACAAGGCTCCGATCATGGTACTGGAAAAAAGGCAGAGCTTCACAGGTCCACGGCGATCGCACAAGTATCCCCAAATAGGGCTGGCTATACTGTTGGCACCGTCTTTCAGTTCGAAAAAGATACCCACGTAAAATGGTGTCAAGTCAAACTGCAAACAAAACATAAAATGATTCTAAAGAAATTAATAATAACGCCAAGTCGGAAAACATACCGTACGCAACACTTGCGGTTCAAGGTTGATCGAGAGGAACCCGTTCGACATGTCGATACGATGAACGTGAAGAACGGGATCCAAATGGATGGAATACACAAAATAGCCAATGGCGATTGAGTTTTAGTCGATCCCTCGTCATACTGTGACACTAAAATGTTGAGAAACGAGATGAGAAGACTGGTGACGTACAACATTTTGAACTAATTTACCGTCATAATCGGGAAGAAAGGGTAATGCCATAAAGGCCATAAAAGTTTGAATTCCGCCCATGAGGATAAAGGGAGTCTTAACACCACCGACTTCGTACAATGCACCGCCGACTATAGGACCAGCAAGCTGGGCAATGTTCATCATGGTTCTTGTAAGATTCTAAAATTAGAACAATGGTAGAAATTGAACAGCGAACGCTAAACCTGCATTAGTGAATCTTACAAAGATTTTGGCAACGGAATTGGGAAACTCCACACCAGTGTACGTAAACGTCGCCGTAATTGTTCCAGCGTTTCCGGCAGCGTGAATGACGCGGAACAATATAGATATTACGACGAATGAACCCCCGGGAGGGAAATACTCTAAAAAGCTTTTAAAGTTTACTGATTAAAACCCAGCTTTTGCGTTTTTTTTTGTGTAATTTACTACTCACCCCGATAATAAGCAGCAAATACCTCCAATGAAAACTCCAGAAACAAAGGTGAACCGAACGCCACTAACTTTTAGCTGAAAGAAAGATGAAGATGCAAATTACACGTTTATGGAACAAATTTGGGGTAATATTTACGTTTTTCCAATAAAAGGAGTGTGACAAGAAACGATGTCAGGCAGTTGGTACCAATAATAAATCCATAAATGGATACTGTGGCACCCTTATCTTCAGCCTAGAGATTAAAGCAAACATTTAGATTTCACATTACATATGATCTTATTTCACAGATACTTACAATTTAGGGAAAGAACGGGGGAAAAGGCAAATGATGATGTAAGAGTTGCTAATGAGAGAACAACCAATAGAAGCCATTGTCTGGGTGCCAGTTTTTTCTTCTCTGTTTTATCAACCTCTCCAAAACCTATATTTTTTCTTCTTAAGCCCTCCACAACCTCCATTATGGAACCACTGTCAGATGATGCTGTTGACAGGCATCTATCTTTTTTGACAGCATCGTCCTTCGTGCTCAACTCCTTTTTGTTTGGAGTAATAAGTGTTGATTCAACCTTTTCAGTCGTTTTTTGCACCTGGTCATGCCAAAGCACTGGTGATGTTTCAGCCATCGAAACTGACCTATTCTTTTGCTGTCTTTCTGGATAGGGTGGGTATGGCAAACATGGCTGAGCCAAGGTTGTGAACGATCCAACATACCCATTCTTCAAACTGCTTGTGCTATTTAACTTCTCTTTAGCTATAAATAAAAAGAGCAATAGTAGTCAAATTTCTTTGGCATGCTAAAGAGCAAGACTGAAGCAAATAACAACGTAGGTCTGCTTCGAGGTGCAAACGAAAAACACGAATTGGCTAAAGCGTGGAATTGGAGCACGGGACGGTATATCGTGGAAATGATAGCGGAAACAGTAATAACCACCAGGGTATATGTCCTATAGACGGCATGCATGTGAATTCAGAAGATTCCAAAACTGAGATAGTTTTTCACGAAATAAAAATACTTTTTAGAGTTTTTTTACGGTTATTTGTGTTGAACATTACGGGAAAAATTCTAATTCATTTAATTTCCTTCACACAATTCAAATTACCTTATTTTATTAACATTTTTTTTTGAAAAAACATCAGAGTTTGAGCAGTGATGGGTTCTGTCTTCCGTCGAAAAATGCCATAAAGCGAGACAGCGAGCGGTGTTTTTCAAGCACCCGAAGTAAATCGAAATATTCAAAATGGTTCCCTCATTTATATGAATATCTTCTCGTTCGTCACAGCATTAACAGGATCTTCCAGCAGAGAAGAACAACCTGAACAGTTGACACCAGAAAACAGGAGCGACTTGTTACAAAAATGTAACATGACGCATCCTTTACCCCAGAATACTTCATCTAGTACTGTTTGCCAAGCAGAGAAACCAGATGGAACTACGCCTAGGCCTAAAGCTGGATTTCGAGACACTGACTTGAAATTTTACAAAGATGAACCGAAGCGGACAAATAGAAATCTGACTGCGGCGAAATTGTCATTAAACGAGGCAGCAGAGACGCGTCGTCAAGTCCCGAGATCAAAACCATCCCCGTTTCTTGGTCGCCGGAAAGAGCTGTTAAGAATGCTCGGCCCCCTCCCACAGACGCCGATACAGTAAGCGAACCAACGATCAACACGACACCTGCAAAGGGCGTCCAAAAGTCGAAGCTATCACAATTATTCGAGCGAATGAAAAAGAAATTAGTCAAACCGGGATTCTTGACAGAAGACAAACCCATCAAGACCAAGTCCGTGCAGGTAACAATGAACGGGCATCAAGTGGATATGGTGATTGACAAAGGCTGTGAACATTCAATCATCAGTTTAGACCAATGGCAAAAATTAGACGAGCCAGAATTAACGCCTTTTACGAAGATCACTTTGGTCATGGCGAAGCGTACAGGGAAGTTCAAAGAGCACGTAAAATTGGATGAGCTCGTTGGATTTTTCTACCCCTTTGTTGAATTAGAAGGCGAATCATTTACAACCCCAATTTACGTGTCTGCAGGATATAAGGCTATGCCCAACTTCCTGGGTCGTAGACACTTCCACAACCTCCGTTTACATAAAGAAAATGCGCATTTGATCAAAATTACACGCACAACGGGAAATGAAACGCCTCCCCAAACGCCGACAAACAAATCAGATGCCGGACCTAAAACAGTGCTAGACTTGACCGGTTCTATGATCAATTACTTGGGGTTACGCATTGAGATGGCAAAACACAAGAATAATGAAAATCGCGAAGACTATGAGCAGTACATGTCACAGACCATAATGGACATAATGGTAGCGTTCGAGACAAAAAGGGCCGACTTCCAGAACGAATTTGAACCGCTAGTCATTGAGCTCGAAGAACCCGACAGTATCGACAACCTCAGGAAGACTTTTTCTGAGCTTAAAAATATTATGAAAATGACAGAAGGAGGTCCTGCGAAGTTATACGTGATGCAGAAGACGAGCTTAAAAATAAAAAAAACAAACTTGCTTCTGCGTCATCGGAAGTAGAGCGCGCGGAACTAACCGAACTTGTCCAGCGAAGAGAAAAAGCCCTGCAAGTGATTGTCGAAAACGAAAATATGGATTTTGAGAAGAAGATGGCAGAAGTGGCTTTCGCTAAAGAAATGTTTCCGAAGCCAAAGGCAGAAAACAAGGGGAAGAAATTCTTCAAAGGACTCAAAACGATGTTTGGACATCGTTCTTCTAACAACGAAATGAAAGCAGAGGAGAAGGTCTAACAATGAATATGTTTTGAAGCTTAGATAATTCTGTGTGCTTTGGTTTTGTTTAAATTCGTAACGTTTAAAGGAAGGGGCAAAATTGATCTGATTCGATGTGGTGGCTGCAAATTGATGGCATTATGATCTACTGGACGGAAGTGAATGGCGACATACGACAATGAACATCTTTGACGCTTAGGAAACCTGTTTGCTGACAAAGGAAGCAGTTTCCTAATCCCTTTGTGGTCATTGTCATTGGTATCGATTTTTCATTTCTGTTTGATTGTAACTTTGGCGACTGATGTGCATTGGCTACGGGACACCGGCATTTTGATACACTGAACGTTAATAGGTGAAGAGAGACGACAATGGCATAATTGGTTAAGAAATAACTATGCTGTTAAAGCGGAAAAGTTTTTTTATCGTTATGGCCATTGTCACCTCTCTCCCACCCCCAATTTCATTCGGTTATCATGATGCCACCAAGTTTCAGCCAATGTATTTGGTTTCAGAAGGTTCTATCGGACTGAAGGAAGAATTGATGACAAAGATCATTTTTGATACTTTGAATACCTGTCTGCTGTTTGAGTACTTTGGTACTGTGTAAGCAGGCAGGTTTTCATATTCAGAAATGATCCATTTATCATTCCTTCACTTACGTTTCATTCATATCATGATGCCTGTCTATTTGTAGTTATTCGAAAATAGCGGACCATCGTTGCAGACACTGTAAACTGGTCTTTTAAATTTCAATAGCTGCCATTTTGAATGATGTGAAATTTGTACCTTCATTGGGACGGGACGTGACTTGAACAAAGTCCACTGGTTTTCTAAGCATCCTTACATTTTCTTACATTTGCACACAGATGCACACAGACATCGGCATTTTGATACACTGAACGTTAGTAGGTGAGGAGAGACGACAATGGCACTATTGGTTAAGAAATAACTATGCTGTTAAAGCGGAAAAGTTTTTTAATCGTTACGGCCATTGTCCTCTCTCACCCACCGCGCTTTCATTCGGTTATCACGATACATCCAAACTTGCAGCATTTGTAATTGGATTTCACAAGGTTAGATTGGGACGGAAGGAAGAATGGGTGACAATGTTCGTTTTTAATACTTTGAAAACCTGTTCGCTGTGTGAGTACTTTATGTACTGTATAAGTGGACAGGTTTTCTTATTCAGAAATTTGATTCACTAGTCACACTTGTTGCAGTGTTTTACATAAGAAGAAGCAATACATTCCCCATGGTGTCGGGCTTATTTATTTTGTCGGGCTTATTTTCAAGCCCTAACTTCTTTAACATCGGGAGCCGTTGAGTGAAATAGAACTGGATACCTTACCAGTAGATGGCTATACTGTTTGATGGATCGTCTGACAGTATAAATTCATTGTTTACCACATTGCAATAATCAATTCCTGTCACGTCTGACGCAACTGGGGTGATTACCACACACAACAATAAAACAATACTGACAACGGTCAGGTTAATATCTTAATCTAATATTCTGGTATTACACAGTTATCTTTGTTAGGATCCGCCAGCCAATCACGTCGGCTGCACGGATATAAAAAGAACGCTACTTGGGAAAGTTAAGAAGGAGACAAGGTGTGGAGTACTTACGCGGACGTCATGGCGCTGGAGAGAGCTGAAGGTACGGCGACGTCGGAAGGGGTGGTGGTGGACTTGGGCAGAACGGGAAGTGGCGTCTCAGTTGAGGATGTTTGCAGGGCGATCAGAAGAACACGACAGTTGTAGGTGTTGAACTCAGTTTATTTCGAAGTACGTAAGAGGGTACACAAAACTCAAGCGTGGATTTAAATGTTACACAAATAGAGTGCTACGGCACGACTAACTGGACAGCAGGTTGCAAGAATACTAAAAAAAAGGCACAGCTCAGGCGTTGGTTTTATACCGCGCTTTGGCTTGATGACGCCAACTTGGCGTGGAACGCTAAGTTTGCGTGGGGTCATCGCAACAGAGCCAGAATGTTACGCGAAACGTGAGGTCGACTGATTTATGTCCTGTCGTTGACCCCACGTCATGCGAAGAAAGGGTAATAAAAAACGAAACAAGAGGCGAAAGAGTCAAGTGGGGGAGGGGGGGGGGCAAACGCAACATGAGAAATAGAACACATAATCTAACTAACTTATTTAACTTTAAAGTTTTATCGGGAGTCCTTACAACATGTAAGCTTGCAGCATTTTTGTTATGCTGGCATGTAATCTAAATTTTGTAATTTTAGGTGATGGCATTCGCGTTACGTTTAAGTCAAGATCTACTCTACAATGGGATAAATTTTTCGTAGAATAAGTATCTCCGAGAGCTATGTGTTGCAGTATCATGCTGATGGTAAAAGGTGTATTCAATTTTTAATAACTTTTGAATTTTCTTCTCTGTATGTGCAGTGACGTGACAGTACTGGTTGGTGGTGTTATCTAGGGATAAACCTTTCCATTTTCCCATCCAATCTGTAAGACAGCTCTGATTGTTTGCATAACTACAGCAATATTCCCTGCATAACAAAGGGAATGTTCTCATTTTCTTTAGTGAACTGTTCCCTGTTCAGTTCTTATTGCCATTTTTGGCAATCGAAGAGGCCCAAGAAGAATATTGATTTTCTACCAGACTGCCATTCTGCCAAAGATGTCTTCGTAAGCGATTCGGTATTTGATTGATGGTTTAGAGATCATGGGTTTATTAAATAAAACATCTTTAATTACAGAAAGGAAGGTTCCAAATGATAAGCCCATCAGTATCGTGAAAACGATATGGATATTTTGGTCCAACCCTCACACATGGTGTGTTCCAAGTTAAGTGCGTAGGTGAATCCTCATGGAAAATGTGATCCAAGCCTCCCATGTAACGGTATTTGTTTCATTTAAAGCGAAGCACAAAAATTGGTTCACATCTATTCTGTGGTCACATTTTACCTTGATCTTAATTTCTCTTTCATTCCAGTCTCCTTGATGACATTTTGCAGCTAACCGTAAAAGATGTCCAGCCATTATATTTCCCTGTTTAAGAATAGAAGACGAAAAGAGATGCTAAATTTTCAAAGAACGCTACTCAGACGACACGGCTAATTGCTGATTCATCCCGAACAGTAAAGAGTTTTATTCTCTTAAATTCAAGTGCATATCTGGGCTCCCTTCTTTCTGTGGCCCCGTTTCCCCTAAATTTCTAATAAGCCCGTAGGGGGTCATGCCCCTACTGTGATCAGCAGTTAAAGGTTGTGAGTGCGCTGTCCGGAAAGGGGACGTGGGGGTCCCCCTGGCTCGATGATATCTTTTTGAGGGTCTTGGGGCTACCCACATATCCGAATAACGGTTAATCGCTCACGTGAAAACTTGTCCTTATCATCACTCTTCATCCTTTTCCGGCTTCTCTTAGCCACGCACCGGGTAATCTCCCCGGTGAGTCAACTAAGGTAGGGGGAGACTCTACTCATGTGGTAGAGTTTTCTCCTACCTTAGTTGACACAAAAAAATTTTACATCAATAAAAATTGTTTTTTTTTAATTCAAAAATCTTTTTACTTATTTTGTCTTTCTTGTACCTTATTTTATACGTCTACATGTAATCCACATGAGGTATTTCTTCATTTATCTTTTGCTGATATGCATCATTCTGGTATTCGAACCTCAGACATTTCATATCTCAGTCGAACGCTCTACCATTGAGCCACTGTTAACCATACAGACAATAATTCCCATTTGAAAGCGTATCGACTTATCCACTACAAACAAAGGTATTAAGGAAGAAATTACATATTTGTATACGTTGTAGATGGCTCAATGGTAAAGTATTAAACTGATACGCTGGAGGTCTAGGGTTCGATCCCCAATCCAGTTCATGAAAATACTCTCATAAATAAAAACAAACTTTATTTAAAAATCTAACACATTTTTTATTGTCCCTCCATCCTCCCACAAATCCTCCACTTACATTCACATCTTACAACACAACACAATACAAGACATACATAAATAACTAACTAACAGGTTGGCTGCCACGCCACTAAATTTACATTAATTACGTCGCTATCGGAAGGATAGCGACCAAGGGGGACTTGCCCGCTGACAAGTCCGGGCTGACATGATGATGGAGACCGTTGTGGGAACGCACACCCCAGGTCTCCACCACACATCGGACAAAGGGAGTCCCTCTGGTGCGTTGCCTAATTGCCTTTCGGCGAATCTTGGGCAGTGGCAACTACTCCACCTCATGACAGATAGGCCATGAGGCAGAACAGCGCGGCCCGTCCCTATATAGCTAAAAAAAAAGGGGAGCAAACGGGCGTGGCAGCCAACGTGTAAATTAGTACTACACAATTACACAATAAAAAAATACAACGATACCACAAAGACCAGGCGATGACGTGGCGACCACGAGGCGACGGGCGAGGCGATGATGGCGCGACGGGCGAAGAGAAGACGTGGCGACCGGGCGAGAAGGTGACGTGGCGACGGGAAAGGCGACGGGGCGACGGGCGAGCGAAGACGGGGCGACGGGCGAGGCGAAGACGGGGCGACGGGTGAGGCGAAGACGGGCGAGACGAAGACGAGGCGACGACGGGGCGACGGCCGAAGCCAAGACGGGACGACGGGGCGACGGCCGAAGCCAAGACGGGACGACGGCCGAAGCGAAAACGGGATGACGGGCAAGGTAATGACGGGCGTGGCGAACACGAAGAAGGCTTTGTTCTTAATCGTAAAAGTAAAGAAAAAGAACCAGTTAGTGGGAAATATAAGATTGTTGTTGTAACCAAACGTTGAAAGCAATTCGACTTACTTCTGCTGTCCGAAGACTGAAAAGACTGTAGGGCCAGCAAATAGGCAGCAGACAGCTAAGAGTTGGCAGTTCTATGGTTGAATGTTCAATTTAAATAAAAAGGCAAACTATATGAGGCAGAAGAAAAATTTAAAATACCAGTAGAAATTGTGTTGAGGTACATGTCTATGTCTGTTGGTAGGCTAGGTCGAGATTACAACTGCCGAAATGACTGTTGTTACAGCTGATACTGCAACGAAGATGAATATGGTGCACTACTCAGATCACGATTAACAGTAGACCATGAGTGGTTAAAGAGTAGAAGAATGATATTATGGTATTCCTACCCATAGGATTTGCATCTTTGGTGACATTCCTCAACAGGACGTATTCTTTACAAACGAAGTTTCATGAGCTAAACCTTAGAAGCAAAATCCGTCAATGAGATTCTTTTTTTTTTTTTTTTTTTTTTCTTTCTTTCTTAAGGTGCCTCCCGTGTGGCGTTGCCATATCGAGAGCGGGTCGTCCTAGGAGACCGAAATTGGCACCGGGAAATTGCTCGGAAAAGTGGGATGATTTTGAATTAGATTAGCAGCGTTTGTGGAGTCCTGATTTCCAGAAGAAATTTAAAACCAAGTCCCTGATCTTGAATTTGGCGAGGTTGTCACAAACTTGCGGTGGATGTAGGAGATTGGATAGGTTCAACTGAAGTTTTAACTCCGAGAGGAAGCTTTTTAGTTCCTCTCTTTCGGCAGCGAGGTGGGGACACTCAATAATTAGATGTGAGGGAGTCTCTTTCACAGGGCAGCCATAGCTGCAGTATGGGGATACAGAGGGATCAAATAACGAAACGCGGGCGTTTAAACGTAGCCGGTTCGACCGGAGTTTGTGAAGAATGCTGTTTCTGACTCTGTTAGGGTGCACCAACCAGGGTTCTGGGTGAATGGAGTTCCTAGGGTGAGAAGCAAAGAAGTCATGGTGACTCGCAAGGTATAGAGACATCAGCTTGGACCATGCTATGCGAAAAACATTTAGGGCGAGTTTAGGTGAGTCGACGAGATCGATTTTTTCGCAGTTAGGATCCGTTCTTGCGTCGTTTGCCAGACGATCCACTAATTCATTTTCTGGAATGCCTACATGGCTTGGAATCCAGTAGAGAATAACTTTGGAGCCGGCAGAAGAGCTGGTTAAGGCCCTGTTCCGAATCTTGACCACCAGTTCGTTTGAAGGGTGTAGAGCATTGATGGCGGAGATGGCACTGAGTGAGTCCGAGAAGATCCGGATTAGCTGCGCCGGGCCGTTGTCAGCGTGTTCAATGGCCTTTAGAATAGCCAACAATTCAGCTGTGAAGATGTTCGTATCACTAGAAAGTTTCCAGGCTTTTTTCACTTGAGAATTTGGGCAGTAGATGGCGCATGCTGTTGAGTTGTTTTCGAAGTCACGGGAGCCATCTGTGAAGACGCTTACCGTACTAGAACTGGCGTTGTTTTGCGTAAACAGTGCTCGAAAGAGTAGTCTGGTGAACGTTGGATTTTCAAGAGCATTGTTTTTCGAGATTGGGAGTATAAATGTAGGTATTTTCGGCATCAACCATGGAGGATTTAGCAGATTTTCGGGAAAACTAACGGAGGTAAACAGGGAAACTTTTAAAGCTAACAGTTGGAACTTGCACAACACAACACTTGGGGTACTTCTGGTGTTCCATAAGGTGAGGCTAGAGTAAGTACTTTTCGCACTATCATAAAAAGGGTTCTTTGGTTTACTTTGCAGCTTTATGAGGTAAAGGCAGGCTAACCATTCACATCTGCAATGAATGGGGGTTATGCCTGTGTCCAGCCACAGATGTGCACGAGGAGTGGAGTTTGGAGCCAGAAGGATTGCACGAAGAATTGAGTTTTGGATTGTATCCAGCTTCCTGGTAAGGGGAGATCTGCCCTGAAGGATACTTAGGTAAGAATAGTCTACAATGCTTCTTACTAATGCTGTGTACAGATTGACCAGGAGTTTGGGTTTCAGGTTCAGATTCTTCCTAACCAGGATTTTGAAGAAGTTTGCTCTTCGAGAAACCTTTGTAACTAAATCTTGCAGATGTTGGTTCCAGTTGAGCTTACGGTCAAAGGTGATACCCAGGAATTTGCCATGACTGACGGCAGGGATACTCTCACTGTTAAAGGTCAGATGGAGAGGGACGTAGTTCTTAATTCTTCTGTTGAACGATATGGAGAAACACTTGGACACAGAGATTTGGAATCTCCAGGTAGCACACCATCTTTCAAATTTTCTTATTGCAGTTTCTAGCCTTTTTCGGGCTTTGCTTCTTAGGGAGTGAGTGCAGCGGGCTGAGATGTCATCCGCGAACATTTTGACGATAACGCCTAAATTGTTTTTCGGGTTCCTACACAAGGGGAAGTCACGGGTCATGATAGTGAAGAGAATGGGGCCCAGTACTGAGCCTTGGGGAACTCCGACGGAGATGATTTTGGCATGTGACAGTGTACTGTCTAGTTTGACCCGAACCTTCCGCTGTAGCAGGAAGTTCAGGAGCCATTTGAGGATGTTCCCTGTAACTCGCGCTTGACTTATTTTGAAGAGCAGCCCGGGTAGCCACACCAGGTCGTAAGCTTTTTTAATGTCTAGAAAGACGCAGTGAGTTTCTTTTTTCTTGTTGAAGCCCGAGGTGACGGCATTCTCCAAATCCCATAGGTGGTCGTGTGTGGAACAGCCCTTACGAAATCCTGCTTGGCTTGAGGGGAGTATGTTGTAGTGCTCGAGGTGGCAATGAGATTCTGATAACAAAACATTAGTCCTATACCTCTCAATGAGCACTCGTATAGTTTTATGAATGCAACGTAGTAGGTTGCTAACAGTTTTTTGGTTTGTCAGCTGACATAGTTGATTAAAAGACGTGTACCATAAACACCAAGCATTCTGTGGGCTTCACTTCTAAAACACACTCAGGGATGAAAACGTACAGAAGCACCATTAGTTTTTCTTAAGTTTTCCATTGGAATATGACATATTTAACAGAAACTTTCGAACACAGCTTTCACCGTTCACACTTAGTCAGCAAGTAAATAGTGACACAGCAGCGTCATCTTGTTTTCCAATTAACAACCGAAAAATTCATCAAAATTGAAAATATTGCTTTTTTGAGACGGGAACTGCATTGATGTGAACTCTTTAAACATACTTTTAGATCGTGAATCACTCACACACAATCACATTTTTTCACTGACTTTTATTTATTTATCCAAAAACCTAGATATTTCTAGGAAAATACATGATTTGGGTTCACAGTTCAACAAGGATGCTGATTGCGCTTCACACACATCTAGAAATTTCGCAAGTTGACGTATCTCTGGATTGTTAGCTAGTCAACATCTGCATGATAATACACTTTTCTTTTTTTTTGAACAGCTGCAATGGTATTTCGGTCATAAGTTCCACGGAAAAATTTCTCCATTGAGGCAAGAACGCCAATTGTGCGTTATCTTGTGCCTATTTTCAATTAAATGGATACGCCGTCACTTTTCTGATCGGAAGAGCTCACTTTGGCCTGGAATATTGTTTTGAATGGTGTAATTAGTATACATTGCATACATTAAATTGGATCAATTACTTTTTGGCATACGTTCAATTGTGTGAGGCTGTCAAACCGTCGACAGGCGGTATCTAAAGGAGGAAATCAGCTACGAGCTTGCGGACTCTAAACAAACGCAAAACTAATAAAAAATTATAAAGATAGCCTGAAACCAAATTGTAAAGAAAATTAATTTTAGTTTCCAGCACTTCATCAATCAAACATCGTCAACGTTGGCACAGGTGATTTTTCCATGTTCATTGTTTCAGGTCACCAATTTCTACTATATGATTCAAGAGGAAATGAGGTTACACGAACAGAAAATTAACCATACAATTCAACTGATAGATAAAAACACCATGATGCGTGGAAGTGAAATACACCACATCACAACTGTTAAAACTGTCAGAACATTCACCACCCATGCAAAACATTTTCTGATTCATTGATCTTCATCACCTAGCCTATACCACGAAAACCAAACACAATTAGTGCATAACGTTTTGCTGATGAAAGCTAACATATACCTGACAAATTTACTGCAGACCAGCAATTCCTGATGGACTCCCACACAACATTCCAGATAAACAAAACAGTAGTTATTCCTAAACAAACATCTTGCAATAGTGGTCAATATAATGCAGTAACTGGTAAACATAAAATCTCACATGAACAACAAATGTGAACGGAACCATTCGAAAATGAGGTAAACAATTTCAAAAATGAATTTGCACAAAAAGGATTTTAACTAAAACACTACCAGAGAACGAAGTTTTTCCTTCCACCTTTTCCTAATTTTAAAATCAATTAAAGAAACATAATTGTTAAGCAAATCTCACTGTGTACCTTTTTGTTGGTTGAATTTGGGAATGGCTTACTAGTTGGAATAAGTTTTTTTCTTTTACCCCAGATTTGCTTTCCGGGCAGCGCACTTCCAACTTTTTCTGCTGATCACAGTATCTGCATGACCCGCTGCAGAATTATCGCAAGTGAAGAGGAAATCGGGTCACAGATACAAAGGGCACAGGTACACGTTTATTTTCTTTAAATACCATAACGAGTGAAATAAACGAATCCGAAGAGCTTCGGTAATCATTCCAACTACCATAATTTTTTTGGCACTGAGCCTCCGTCAATTTTCTTTCCCAATCCTTTATAATTAAGAATCTGCCTTTAGAAAAATAAAACAAGAATCAGTGTAAATTTCTTGTCAATTGAATTACCTAAAACTGTGGAATCCTAGAGACATAATATTCTACAAACTCTTTGAATCCCTTGAAAGCAGAAAAATTTCTGCTAAAAGGTCCACGTTAGCCAGATACAGGTCAACTGGTACTTCCTTTTCGACTGGCATTGGCAGTGATAAATAACAAGTAGGATCAAATGCAACTGAGACCTCATCAGACCCCATACAAACCAAAGCCAATTTCAATACCCAACTAAAGAGATCTACTACTACAGAATCTATCTGTATTCTACTTATGATAAAATACCCAACATTCATGTGCAGCTTCCTGAAAAATAAAATGAGTTGGAACACAAGTGAACCTTGCTAATAAAAATTTGTAGCTATTTCACCTATATTTTGTCAGTGTCCATCGATGCAAGACTTCTTCAAAATCGGATTCAGATGTTCGTCTAATCCCCCCCAGAACAACGTAGAGTAGTTCTCGCGAAGCAGGGTGCTGGTATCCGGGAAACTGCAGAGCAAATCTACCGACTTGCAACTTACCCAATTCAAAATCGTTACGATGCACAAGTTAAAAACCTAGCTTTTACAAAGCAAGTAAATGGTATACCTTAAATACACTCGAAGGTAATGCATGGTCACCTTGGTAAGGTGTCCGCCAGACCACATCGTTCGTACAAGATGGCGCCGAGCATTTGCATTTCCTCCCTTGGATTTCACCTACAAAAATAAAGGTCTGCCACGTTCGGCTGCCGTGATATAACTAGCCGCTACGACGCCATGATAAATGTGGCCATCAGCAGCTCAGCTCAGCACAGCACCTGGGCCACCTAGCGACTAGCCCCCTACGAGCCTAAAGCAAATATTTTGTTTGACAAATAAGACTTTAATTGAATAAAAAAAAATTTTTTTAATGGGATGGGAAGAAAAAAAATCTAGGTATTGAAATAAACCACAAAAAAAAAACAGAAAGACTAAGAACTTAATCTAATTAATTCAATGTGCGTTGGTTCGTACGATGTTTCGTCGACTGGATCATTCGCAACAACGTGACTTTTCTAATAACTTATACATCTACTTACTAATGCCATCAACTTTCGTTTTTCAAAATACGGAATTACATGACATCACGTATTTTACCGCCTGCTCCCTCCGAGACTCTTACGGCGCTATACACCATTTTTATTAAAATCTTTTGGTTATGGGGAACTTACTGAACAATGAGTCGTGTAATTTATTGTTTCCAATCTATTTTACAAAAGCCAAGCCACTACCTGTATGCACCATCATTGACGAGAGCGGTAGGTTGTCAGGGTAGGCTGAATCTTTCCATAAGTTTACCCTGTTCCGTGAGATTTTTTCTAACTTTTGTCCTCATATAATAGATGGGGCAATCTCGGCTAAATGTGGCAAACGATTAGTATTAAGTATGTAACATGATTAGGATATCACTCAAACTATTTACTTGCAACAAAGAATCTCTTCGTTGAGACTTCCCTGGCACCGTTGACATTCTGTCCATAAACGATTAAACTTCTCTTCGAGAGCATAAAGTTGGCCAATTTCCCTCTGGTAGAACTCCGATTCTTTCGGCTTGCAAAATCTGTTTAAATTGGAACAGCAATTTTAACAAACATCGCCGAGATAGGCAGAAATTAGACTTACTTGCATACAGCACTATCGTCTGGAAGGACGGTTTTGCATCCAACACAGGTGGATTTGCGTGTGGTAAAGCTAGCCAATCCACCAATTTTTGAAGTAACAAATGAAGGCGTCCGGGTATGGTAACCATCTACAATACGGAATACAAACCGTTCAATTATGTCAAGCAAATAAAGGCGATAAGTCCGTGTTTACGTAGCAACAATGATTCCGCTTTAGATCCAAGTATGGGTTCCAAAATCCGAACAAGGGGTTTTGAAAGCTGATTTTCCAAATGGTATGGGGCATCAATAGGTACGCTGTATTCCATTACAAAAATAGGGTTTTCCGTCTAAAGAAGACGTATGAAAACTTAATAGTTCATGAGAAATTTGAAATCCAAAGACGAACCTTGAGGTAAGCTGGTGTACTTTTAGCGGCTGCGATAATGACATACGGAACTCGATCCCCTAATTTTGGGGTTGTACCAGCATCTCGCTTACGCATCTTGTGAGCTAGTTCCACATGTGCCTGTTTACTGGCGTAGTCTTTATCTGTTTTAGTCAGCTCCTTTTTAATAAAAGAAAGCAAACGGATAAAATCACAGTATTCCAAAACATAGTTACGCTCTACCTTGGTAATCATCAGAAGTGAGATATCGACTTTGTTGCGCAGCAAGTCGAAAATAGATTGTTTGGCGTATTCTAGTGCTCCATCCGGATCTCTAAGAGAAAATATCAAAACCTCAAACTTTGAATACTAAAACTGATGACTTTTTGTTTACCGATCAATCAAACTTTTCTGCAGACCAGCTATTGATAAGATTGGCAACGAGTTGACAATTATCACGACGAACAGTTTCTAAACCCTTACAATCCATTTTGTCAAACTTTTCAGGTTTGGTCCAATACAATCCTGGATACCTGTGAAGACAGAAACAGACAGTGCAACTGGTATCTCATCTAACAAGTCTTTATAAATCAGAACCGTAATTACCTCTTTTCGTTGATCAATAAATAGGGGTAATAGACTTTTTCGAATTCCAAATTAATGGGTTTGACAAATTTTGCCGACACAAATGCGGCAGCTTCTCGGCCTAATTCCATGGCTTCGGCCACCGTGGGTACACCGAATTTCACCATTACGGAATCTGTGTTACCATAGATTACCTGACGTGACACTAATTGAGAAAATCCTCGAGTC
>NC_028152.1:0-15245 GCF_022539665.2 Daphnia carinata
AGTTTGGTGCCTGAAGAAAAGGATTATCTCGATACGGTAAATTATGCAATAGTTTTGCCCAAACTACTTTTGATATGTTCTTTTTGGTTTTATTTTCTTAAAAGTTTGTTTAGAAGTTAACTACATGTAATGGAATTACACCAAAACTGGAAGAATCAAAATCTTCTATGCATTTACATTAACATGTAAGGACAGGTAAGCTAAATAAAGCTAGTGGGTTCATGCCCCATTTATAGGTTCATACCTCCTTTCTAATGTGACTTTCTCCTTCTTTAATTTTAATATTTATGAGAATTTTTTCAAGTATCTTTTTGGTGATGTCCTCTCCTTCTTTTTTAATTTCGTGAGTTGGTTTGGAGCTCAACACTTTGGTATTTTTGCCTATTATGTTAAATAAGAAATTAAGAATTATCAGTGAAGCCTCTGTCAAATATTTTTTGACTCAGACTTTGGCTTCAATCTTAATTATTTTAAGAGCTTTTTTTTTCTTCTTTGATTTTATGATTTTAGGTAATCTTATCTTGTTATGTGGTTTAGCTATTAAATTAGGGGCTGCCCCTTTCCACAGTTGAATACTCAGTGTGGCTGAGACTTTAAGATGGTTATGTTTATTTATTTTATTAACTGTTCGGAAAATTAATCCTTTATTGATTTTATGGGGATTTATTGAGTATGACTTAGGATTAATAGATACATTAATTATTTTGTCCCTATGTGTTGGGGGGTTACTAGGTTTAGTTCAGACTAGAACGCGCTTATTAGTAACTTTTTCTTCAATTAATAATTTAGGATGACTTTTAGTTAGTTTGTCTTTTGATTTATGATTAGGTGTATTGTATTTTTTTATTTATATAGTTGTTCTATTACCTGTAATTTTGATTTTTGACACATTTAATATTTCTCATATTAATGAATTTGTTTTAGTAAATTTTAACTCTTCAAAGCAAATTTTTATATTTTTATCAATTTTATCATTGGGGGGTCTTCCTCCTTTTTTGGGGTTTCTACCTAAATGATTAATTTTACAAAATACTATTAGAGTTGGGTGATATTTCTTTAGATTTTTTATGATTTTAGCCAGATTATTTACTCTATTTTTTTATTTGCGAATAATATTCACATCTTTTATTATAAATAGAACAAATTTATTATTTTTGAATTTTACATATTCTTTAAATAATTTAATTACATTTACACTGTCTTTGTCTATTTTTGGGTTATTTTTGTTTTTATTTATTTAGAATTTTAAGTTAATAAAACTAAAAGCCTTCAAAGCTTTAATTAAGAATAGTCTTAAATTCTAAATAGAAGAGTGAATCTCATTTTTAAATTTGCAATTTAAAAGTTTTTTTTAAACTATTCTATCTTAGTTTAAGAGAAATATTCTCGTAATTAGATTTACAATCTAATGCTTAAACTCAGCCATTAAACTATTGCGACGTTGGTTATTTTCAACTAATCATAAGGACATTGGGACCCTATATTTTATGTTTGGTATTTGATCAGGAATGGTTGGTACTGCATTAAGTTTACTTATTTGAGCGGAGTTAGGACAATCTGGAAGTTTAATTGGGGATGATCAGATTTATAATGTTATTGTTACCGCTCATGCATTTGTTATAATTTTTTTTATGGTCATGCCTATTATAATTGGAGGATTTGGAAATTGGTTAGTGCCTTTAATATTAGGGGCCCCAGATATGGCTTTCCCTCGTTTAAATAATCTAAGTTTTTGATTTTTACCTCCTGCACTAACTCTTTTATTAGTAGGGGGGGCAGTCGAAAGCGGGGCTGGAACTGGGTGAACTGTTTACCCTCCGTTATCTGCTGGAATTGCTCATGCTGGAGCTTCTGTAGATTTAAGTATTTTTTCTTTACATCTTGCCGGTATTTCTTCTATTTTAGGGGCAGTAAATTTTATTACTACTATTATTAATATACGATCTAATGGTATAACATTAGATCGTATTCCTTTATTTGTATGAGCTGTAGGTATCACAGCACTTTTACTTCTATTAAGTTTACCAGTATTAGCTGGAGCTATTACTATACTATTAACTGACCGTAATTTAAATACTTCTTTTTTTGATCCTGCTGGAGGGGGGGATCCTATTTTATATCAACATTTATTTTGATTTTTTGGTCATCCTGAAGTTTACATTTTAATTCTTCCTGGGTTTGGGATAGTTTCGCATATTATTAGTCATGAGAGAGGAAAAAAGGAAGCTTTTGGAACCTTAGGGATAATCTACGCTATATTAGCTATTGGGGTCTTAGGATTTGTAGTTTGGGCTCATCATATGTTTACTGTAGGTATGGATGTTGATACTCGAGCCTATTTTACCGCAGCTACTATGATTATTGCAGTTCCGACAGGAATTAAGATTTTCAGATGATTAGGAACACTTCATGGTACACAATTAGTATTTTCTCCTTCTCTTTTATGGGCTGCTGGATTTGTCTTTTTATTTACAGTCGGGGGTTTGACCGGGGTTGTTTTAGCTAATTCTAGAATTGATATTATTTTACATGATACTTATTATGTTGTTGCTCATTTCCATTATGTTCTTTCTATGGGAGCTGTATTTGCTATTTTTGCCGGGGTTGCTCATTGATATTCTTTATTTACAGGATTAACTTTGCATAGAACATGATTAAAAATTCATTTTTTAATTATATTTATTGGTGTAAATCTTACTTTTTTCCCCCAGCATTTTTTAGGATTAGCAGGAATGCCTCGACGATATTCTGACTATCCTGATGCTTATATAAGTTGAAATGTAGTATCTTCTGTTGGTTCGATGATCTCTTTCGTTGCAACTTTAGGTTTTATTTTTATTATCTGGGAATCTCTGATTAGCTTACGACCTGTGCTTTTTGCTACACATCTCTCTACTTCTATTGAATGACACCACTCTTTTCCTCCAGCAGAACATAGTTACAATGAGTTAGTTTTTATTTCACAATTCTAATGTGGCAGATTAGTGCCTTAGATTTAAGCTCTAAAAATGAAAGTTAAAATCTTTCCATTAGAAAATGTCAACATGGGCTCAAATTGGATTTCAAAATAGTGCATCTCCTTTAATAGAACAATTAATTTTTTTTCATGATCATGCTTTATTGATTTTAATTTTAATTACAACCTTAGTAGGATACTTTATAATTAGATTGGTAGTTAATAAATTCGTGAATCGTTATCTTTTAGATGGTCAGATAATTGAGATTATTTGGACAGTCTTACCTGCAGTTATTTTAATTATTTTAGCCCTCCCTTCCTTACGTTTGCTTTATTTAATTGATGAAACTACTGAGCCTAGTTTAACATTAAAAACAGTAGGTCATCAATGATATTGAAGTTATGAATACTCAGATTTTAATGACATTGAATTCGATTCCTATATAATCCCTACAAATAGATTAGATTTAGCAGAATTTCGTTTGTTGGAAGTTGATAACCGAGTTATTTTACCTTATTTAACTCAGATTCGACTTTTAGTTACTGCAGCAGATGTTATTCATTCTTGAACTATTCCTAGTCTAGGGATTAAGGCTGATGCTATTCCAGGTCGACTAAATCAACTAAATGTATTTTTTAATCGACCTGGGGTTTTTTATGGGCAATGTTCAGAAATTTGTGGAGCTAATCATAGTTTTATGCCTATCAGTGTGGAGGCTATTAATCCAGTAGATTTTTTAACTTGAGTTAAATCTTTTTCATCAAATAGCTTAAAGTAAGCAAAAGCCTCTTAAGCTTAGTTATGTCAGTTAACGATTGACTTTGATGAGAGAAATTAGTTAAACAAATAACATTAGCTTGTCATGCTAAAATTACTTGGGATAGTATTTCTTTGTGCCACAAATTTGACCTATAAATTGAGTACTTTTATTTTTAACTTTCATTTCACTTTTTATGTTCTTCATTGTTTTAATGTATTTTTTTAAATGCACTATCCAATTAAGTCCTGAGGATTCTAATTATACTAATACTGAGAAGACTTCTTCTTGTAATTGAAAATGATAGCAAATTTATTTTCTATTTTTGATCCTGCAGCAGCTTTAAACTTACCTTTAAATTGAAGAGCGTCTTTATTAGGATTATTCTTAATTCCTTGAACTTATTGACTTCAATCTAATCGATACTCTAAGATATTTTCTATAGTTGTTAATCAACTTCATTTGGAATTCAAAACTTTAGTTGGGCCATCTTCTTCGCAAGGGCACACATTGATTTTTATTTCATTATTCATATTTATTTTATTTAATAATTTATTAGGATTGGCACCATATGTGTTTACTGCTTCTAGTCATCTTGCTATAACTTTAAGTCTAGCTATGCCTTTATGATTATCTTTTATAGTTTATGGTTGATTAAATCACACACGACACATACTAGCCCACCTTGTACCATTAGGTACCCCAGGCGTCTTAATGCCTTTTATGGTTTTAATTGAAACTATCAGTAATGTTATTCGTCCTGGAACTCTTGCGGTACGTTTAGCAGCTAATATAATTGCAGGCCATCTTCTTTTAGTATTATTAGGGAATCAAGGCCCTTCTATTTCTTCTTCTTTATTATCAATTTTATTAATTACACAAATCTTGTTATTGACTTTAGAAAGAGCCGTAGCTATTATTCAATCATATGTTTTTGCTGTTTTAGCAACCCTATATTCTAGAGAAGTTGTTTAATGTCAAATTTTATAAATCATCCTTATCATTTAGTTGATAAAAGTCCCTGACCTTTATTAAGAGCATTCAGAGTAATAAGACTAGTATCTGGTTTAGCGAAGTGGTTTCATACATTTAATATAGATTTAGTTTTAATTGGTCTTTTTACTACAAGTTTAATTATAATTCAGTGATGACGAGATGTTATTCGTGAAGGTATATATCAAGGGCTTCACACGGTTCAGGTCGGGGTTGGATTGCGTTGGGGGATAATTTTATTTATTGCCTCAGAGGTTTTATTTTTTTTATCTTTTTTTTGAGCTTTTTTTCATAGAAGTTTAGCTCCTGCAGTAGAATTAGGAAGTTCTTGACCTCCAATAGGAATTAAGCCATTCAACCCATTTCAAATTCCCCTATTAAATACAGCTATCTTACTAGCGTCAGGTGTTACAGTAACTTGGGCACATCATGCTTTAATAGAAAATAATTATACTCAAGGTGTACAAGGTTTAATATTAACTGTATTTTTGGGATTATATTTTACTTCATTACAAGCTTTAGAATATTATGAGGCTCCTTTTTCTATTGCAGATGCAGTCTACGGTTCAACATTTTTTGTAGCAACAGGATTCCATGGACTTCATGTTATTATTGGGACAACATTTCTTTTAGTTTGTCTTTTTCGGCAGATACTTAATCATTTTTCAAGTACACATCATTTTGGTTTTGAGGCTGCTGCTTGATATTGACATTTTGTTGATGTTGTTTGATTGTTTTTATTTATTTCTATTTATTGATGAGGTAATTAGGTATCTTCTTAATATAATTAGTATATTTGACTTCCAATCAAAAAGTCCAGATATGGAGAAGATAATTTTTCAATTAATAATTTTTGTACCTTTAGTCATACTAATTATATTAGTGGTTCTTGGACTTTCTCTTATTCTTAGAAAGAAAGTTAAGTTTAATCGAGAAAAGTCTTCTCCTTTTGAGTGTGGATTTGATAGTAATTCTAATTTTCGTTTGCCATTTTCTCTTCGATTTTTTTTAATTACAATCATCTTTTTAATTTTTGATGTTGAAATTGTAATACTTCTTCCTGCAGTATTTAGATTAACTAAATCAGTATTATTAAATTGATTCAAAGTATTCATATTATTTACTGTAATTTTATTGTTGGGTTTATTTCATGAGTGGAAGCAAGGAGCTTTAAATTGAGCACTTTAGGGACGTAGTTAAATATAATACTTGATTTGCATTCAAGAGGTGTCTTATTAGACCTTCCTTAGAATCTGAAGTAAAAGTTACATTTAGTTTCGGCCTAAACTTTGATTTTAATTAATCCAGATTCTTTAGTTGAAGCTAAAGTCGGCAGCACTTCACTGTTAATGGAGTTTAGAATAGTTTATTCCAACTAAGGAAGTGAAAGTAAGAGAAGAGCTGCTAACTCTAACTCTAAGCGGTTTAATTCCGTTTGCATTTCTGCAATTATAGTATAAATCTAATACATTACATTTTCATTGTAAAGATGAATTTTATTCTAATAGCTGTCCCTGGGTCTAGGACCATCCTAGCATCTTCAGTGCTATGCTTTATATTAAGCTACAAGGACATAAAATAAAAATAATTAATAATAGAATTCATATTAAAAATACTATAAAATGAATTTTTAAACTATTTTGTTGTGTATTTGTTACAACTGGAATAATTTTATTAGGGATATCGGAAGAAACTACACATGTGTAATATTCTAACCATCCTTGGTCTAAAATTTTAATAATATAGTTTCTCTTAGAAATAACCCCCTCCGTTATTCTTTGACCACTAATTCAAGGTAGAAATCATATTGCCCCAATTAAATAAGTTAATTGATTAGACTCATTTAGTTGGGTTAGTGAAATTTGACTTAGTCCAACTATCAAAAAAATGGAAAATGAGATAACAAAAATTGTTGCTAATTTTAAAGTAGGAGGTAGAAGAATTAAAGAGGGGTATGGGAATATTAATCATATTAAAGATGGTCCTGATAAAATTGAGATTAAAGTTAAAATTACAACTGGGTATACTAGAGTACTATCCTCTTCACATAATGATTGCAGGGGTACGCCAGTTTTTAGATTAGAAAAACTGAAAAATACTAAACGAACTGAATATAATACAGTTAGTCCTAAACATATAAATATTATAATCACAATAAACATACCTCAAGAATTTTGACAAGCTAATTCTACAATTATATCCTTAGAATAAAATCCTGCTAAGAAAGGAATCCCACACAATGAAAAATTAGCTAAATTTAAACAAACTGCAACTATAGGGTAAGATTTTACTAATCTTCCAAAATGACGTATATCTTGAGACCCCCCAATTCCATGAATTAGAATTCCTGCACAGAGGAACAACAATGCTTTAAAGAGTGCATGAGAAAGAAGATGAAAAAAAGCTACTTTGTGTAAGGTAAGAGAAATTGCAAATATCATCATGCCTAGCTGACTCAGAGTAGAAAGAGCAATTACTTTTTTTAAATCATACTCACAAATTGCAACAATACCTGATATAAATATAGTTATTATAGAGATAAACATTAAACTAGAAGATCATTGCGATTCTAGTAAGAAGGAAAATCGAATTAATAGGTAAACCCCTGCAGTTACTAATGTAGATGAGTGAACTAGAGCTGACACAGGGGTAGGAGCAGCTATTGCCGCAGGAAGTCACGCAGAGAAAGGGATTTGAGCTCTTTTAGTTATAGCAGCGATCATGACTAACAGAGGTAGTCAGTAAGTTTCATCTAAAGTAGAAGTCAAATTTCAACAAAGGATATTAAAATCTCCTATTAAAGTGAATCAACCAATTGAAAGTAAAATACATACATCTCCTACACGATTAGAAAGAACCGTTAGTATCCCAGCACTTCTAGATTTTTTTGAAGGGTAGTAAATAACTAAACAATAAGAAATTAATCCTAGGCCGTCCCATCCCAAAAGAATTCTTAGAATATTGGGGCTGACAATTAAAAGTATTATAGAAATAACGAATCCTAATACTAATATAATAAATCGGTTTGCATTTAGGTCAGAATGTATATAACTTTTTCTGTATCAAATAACATTAGAAGAAATGCATAAAACTACTCTTAAAAAAAAACAACTTATATAATCAAGTAAAATAGTTGCTCTAAAATTTACGATTCCCCCTCCCATAATCCACTCAACAAAAATTGAAGTCTCATTTAAATTTAAGTAGATTCCAAATAATCAAGTAATTACTATTAAATTTATTAGAAAAAAAGAAATTTTTTGATAAAGAAACTTGTCCACGATTATTAGTAAAGCCTACATCTCAGGTACCACAAACCTGAATTTTTTTTAAACTATAATAATACGTATAAGTTGAAGTTAAAACAACAAATAGTAATAGGAAGGGTATTAAATGATTAGATAAAACAAGGTGTTCTCGAAATCTTGTTTCAGGAAAAGATTTTATTCCTACTAATCTAGTTCCATGCTGAGTAGAAACAAATAAAAAAAGATTATAAGCCCCTGCTAAAAAAGATAAGATACCAACAAGAACAGCGGTTATTTTTAATCAACTTAATGAAGAAATAAAAATAAAAATTTCCCCTACTAAATTTGCTGTGGGAGGGGCTGCCATATTTCTAATCCCAAATAAGAATCATCACAAGGTTATTAAAGGAGCTACCACAATAAGGCTTCGAATTAAAATAATATTACGAGTAGAAATCCGTTCATAGATTATTCCAACTAAACTAAACAAACCAGATGAACAAAGACCATGAGCAATTATAATAACAATTGCCCCTGATAACCCTAAATAAGAATTAAATGTAATTCCCGCTAATACTAATGCTATATGGGCTACAGAAGAATATGCAACTAATGACTTACAATCAGTTTGACGTAAACAAATTATTGATGCTATGACACCACCAACCAATCTGATAGAAATTAATAAAGAAGAAAATTCTATTATTCTGTACTCAATAAAAGGAAGAATTCGAATTAAGCCATATCCTCCTAATTTTAATAGAATTCCTGCTAAAATTATTGAGCCTGCTACAGGGGCTTCAACATGGGCCTTAGGAAGTCATAAATGACCAATATACACCGGCAATTTAACTAAAAAAGCGATGATAAGTATCCAAAATAATAAAAAATTTGAAGAATGATTTAATATCAAAAAATTAAAATCAGTAGAAAAATATTCAGAATTAATTCATAAGATCCCTAGTAATAAAGGTAATGAAGCTGTCAAAGTATAAAATAAAAGATAGTAAGAAGCTCTGACTCGTTCTGGTTGGTACCCTCAGCCTATAATTATTAAAAAAATGGGAATTAAAGTTCTTTCAAATGTAATATAAAACATTAAAAGATTTGAAGTTCTAAATCTGATAATTAAAAAAAATAACATTATTACAATTAAGCTCCCGAACATTTCAAAAAAATTTTTAGAGAACTTAATATAAAATCTTATTATAACCATAAGACTAGTAATTCATAAAGATAACCCACCTAAAAAAAAGGTCAAATAATCTAAATGTATTATATTTACAATCCCCAAATTAAAATTTATTATAGAAATCACTCATACAAAACATAAAACAAGGGTAGTCACAACTAATAAAAATCATTGGTTTAGTAAAAAAATTAAACTTAAACAACATAATCCGAATTTTAACATTAGCACTGAAGAAAATTTAAAGAGTTAAAGTGGTCACTTCCGTGGGTCCGAACAATTACTACGAGCAAGCTTAAACCTAGGGCACCTTCGCAAGCTGTCAATGTCAAAAACACCAAAACAAAATTTAAGAAGCTAAAGTAGAAGGTAGATACACAATAAACTACACCAAACAATATTAGTATTAAACCTTCTAATCTTAAAAGTGTGGCCAACAGATGCTTTCGTTTAGAAATAAATCTGATTATAAAAATTAAAGTTCCCAAGGATAAAAAAATAATAATAGGATTTAACAAAAAATGTCTCATTTAGTCTTAATAGTTTAAATTAAAACATTGGTCTTGTAAACCAAAGATAATGTTAATTTTAAGACATCAAAAAGATAGATACCTACATCTTAAGCTCCCAAAGCTTAAATTTTTATTAAACTACTTTTTGAGATTTTTATTCAATTAATTCTTTCAGCCATTATGATTATACTAGCAAGAATTTTTCCAAGACTAACTCATCCTTTAAGAATAGGATTAGCCATCCTTATTCTAACTATTTTTATAGCAGCAACTTTAGGAATACTATCCACCAATTTTTGACTGTCATATATCTTAATTTTAGTGCTGTTGGGGGGGCTTCTTGTAATTTTTATTTATATTTCTTTACTGGCTTCAAATGAATTGTTTTCCAAAAAAAATATCCTAAAAATATTATTTGGAAGCATTATAATACTTTTTTTTACCCTATTTTATTCTAATTTATTTTTTTGAACAACAAAAAGAGAAGGAGTTCTATCAGTTAAATCAAATAATAATGAAGGGTTAATATGGTTGAATTCTTTGTATTCTTTAGATTTGGGGGGAGTCACAGTATTTCTTGTATTTTATCTTCTTTTAACTCTCATTGTAGTTGTTAATATCACTAAATCTGACTCTTCATCCCTTCGTGCGCACTAATGGCAACTCTTCGTTCAACTCATCCTTTAATTAAAATTATAAACAATGCCCTTGTCGATTTACCAGCACCCGCGAATATTTCAGCTTGGTGAAATTTTGGCTCTCTTTTAGGATTATGCTTAGCTACTCAAATTTTAACAGGGTTGTTTTTAGCTATACACTACACCCCTCACGTAGATTTAGCATTCTCAAGAGTTATTCATATTATTCGAGATGTTAATTATGGATGACTTCTACGTACCATCCATGCAAATGGAGCTTCTTTTTTTTTCATTTGTCTGTACCTTCACGTAGGTCGAGGTATATTTTATGGGTCTTATTTATATATTTTCACCTGGTTTTCCGGGATTGCTCTATTATTACTAACTATAGGAGCAGCATTTATAGGATACGTATTGCCATGAGGACAAATATCTTTCTGAGGGGCAACAGTAATTACTAATCTCCTCTCAGCAGTTCCGTATGTTGGAGATATGGTAGTACAATGAGTATGAGGGGGATTCGCTGTAGATAATGCAACTCTAAATCGATTTTTCACATTCCATTTTCTGATTCCTTTTATTATTGCAGCTGTAGTAATAATTCATCTACTTTTCCTTCATCAAACTGGTTCAAATAATCCTCTAGGATTAAACAGAGAGAGTGATAAAATTCCTTTTCACCCTTATTTTACAATTAAAGATTTAGTAGGATTTCTAATTATATTAAGTATTTTAGTTCTTTTAACTCTTCTTAACCCCAATCTTTTAGGAGATCCAGAAAATTTTAACCCCGCCAACCCTCTAGTTACTCCTGTGCATATTCAACCTGAGTGGTATTTCTTATTTGCATACGCCATTCTTCGTTCGATTCCTAATAAATTAGGAGGGGTTATTGCTTTACTTATATCTATTTTAATTCTAGCAATCTTACCATTGTGACATAAGAGTAATTTTCGTGGTCTAAGATTTTATCCTCTAAACAAGTTTCTATTTTGAACAATAGTAGGTACTGTGTTCATTTTAACATGAATTGGGGCTAAACCTGTTGAAGATCCTTATGTATTTATTGGACAACTATTTACGGTTATTTATTTTAGCTATTTTATTTTAGCCCCTTTAACATTAAAAATGTGGGACTTCCTTATCAAATAGATTGTTTAACCTAATAAAGGTGCTTGTTTTGAAAACAAGATATAAAAGTTCAAATCTTTTAACATTCTTTCCTCTCACTAAATAATAAAATTAAAATTCCCCCCATAAAGATTAAATAAATAAGAGAAAAAGGTAAAAAAGATTTCCAAGCTAAATATATAAGTTTATCATATCGAAAACGGGGGAGAGTTCCACGAACCCAGACAAAAATAAAGGCTAATATTATTAATTTAAATATGAATCTAAACCCAGTTCTTCCCCCAAGGAAAATCAAAACAAAAAGGAAAGATATAAATAAAATTCTTGTGTATTCACCTAATATAATTAAAGCAAATCCTCCTCTTCTATACTCTGTATTGTAACCCGACACAAGTTCAGATTCCCCCTCCGCGAAATCAAAAGGAGTTCGATTAGTCTCCGCAAGGCAGGAGATTAATCAAATAATTGAATTAAAAGGAAATAATAAAATAAATCATATTTTTGATTGGAAGTAAGAAAACAAACTTAACTCGTAACCTAAAATTACTAGTAAAGGAGTCAATAAAATTAAAACTAAGCTTACCTCATAAGAAATAGTCTGTGCAACCCCTCGTAAAGCTCCAAATAAAGAATATTTAGAATTTGAACTTCAACCGGCTGCTAATAAACTATAAACCCCTAATCTTATACAACATAAAAAAAATAAAACACTTATTCCAAACGAGAGCAAATTAAAATCAGAAGGTGTTCTTGTCCACACTAATAAAGCTAACCCTAAACTTAAACACGGTGCTATTAAAAAGGGCAAGTAATTTGAATAAGAGGGGGGTAAATGTTCTTTTGAAAATAACTTAATAGCATCTGCAAATGGTTGCAAGATCCCGACTAGCCCTACTTTATTAGGCCCTTTCCGTAGTTGAATGTAACCTAAAAGCTTTCGTTCAAATAAAGTAAAAAAAGCTACCCCAACTAAAACACAAATAACTAGGATTAATAACATTATTAATTGAATCATGAAAATTAGTCGTAGGGCTAACACCTACATAAGTAGATCCTAAATCTAGTACATTTTCTGTCAGACTAACACAACTATTTAAAAATTTTAATTTATTTCTTAATTTAAAGAATAATCCCAACCCTTCAATCCTTTCGTACTAAAAGGGTTAAAATAATTTTAAGGATAGAAACCAACCTGGCTCACGCCGGTTTGAACTCAGATCATGTAAGAAATTAAAAGTCGAACAGACTTTCCAACAAAACTTCTGCACCTTGTCAATCTCTTAATCCAACATCGAGGTCGCAAACCTTCTTATCGATTTGAACTCTCCAAGAAGATTACGCTGTTATCCCTAGGGTAACTTAGTCTTTTAATCTTACTTTAAGGATCAATTTTTCAATTATAATTGTTTAAAAAAAAGAGTGGTATTTATTACTCTCTGTCGCCCCAACAAAATTTATTATTCATTCAATAATCTAAAATAAATTAAAATTTAAAATAAATAAAGCTCCAAAGGGTCTGATCGTCCTTTAAAATTATCTAAGCTTTTTCACTTAGAAATAAAATTCAAGATTTATTTTAGAGACAGCTATTTTCTCGTCTCGTCATTCATACCAGCCTTCAATTAAAAGACTAATGATTATGCTACCTTAGCACAGTCAGAATACTGCGGCTATTTACAAATTGCATTGAGCAGACGGTACTTTTTATGTGTCAAAAAGAGATGTTTTTGATAAACATGCGGAAAATATATTTGCCGAGTTCCTTTAAAATAACTATAATTTAATAAAATTATACATTAATTTAATAAATTAAATATACATAATTACTCTACTAATTTGAGCATTATTACTTAAAATTTTTTATTAATTTCAATATCATGATAAAAAAGTAAATAAGTAAAAATATTTTTTATAAAAATGTAAATTATAACAAACTTTATATTTAAGGACATTATTAAACCTAAACCCATTTTTTAAAAATAATTTTATTATACTAGTTGTTATAGAAGCTCATCCCTCTAAAACTTTATTAATTTTAATTAAGATTTTCAGACATAATAGTAAACTAAAATTAACCGAATTAAATTCATTTTTCATGAAACCAGATAAAAAAGCTCGAATGGCCTTTCACCCTATGTCTATATTCAAAAGATTTTTGATACAACCAATTTATTAAAAACATTACGCGCTTAATTTCGGGATATTCCTATCTTGGTATAATTTTACTCAACCCTGATACACAAGGTACGATTTTTAATATCTTCTTTTTAATAAATTTCTATTCTTTCAATTATCCTTCACAGTACTCTTAACTATAAGTTTTAAATAATTTCATTAGCATTGATACTCTTACATTTTAATTTAAAGATGATTCTCATATTTTATTTAACTAAATAAAAATTTTAACAAGATTCGATTTGCACGAATATAAATTCAATGTAAATGAATTGCTTAACTAATCAAGCTCCTTATCACTTTCTAGATACACTTTCCAGTACATCTACTTTGTTACGACTTATCTCCTCTTAAAAGGAGAGTGACGGGCGATATGTACACATTCTATTGCCTTATTCGATTTATTTTCCTAAAATAAATTTACTAACAAATCCACCTTCAATCAAAATTTAAATTAAAATCCGTGTTCTTATTAGAATTGTAGCTCACCATTCCCTTTATATAAACTGCACCTTGACCTGAAGTAAAAAAATAATTTTTCTAGAAAACATCCTTTTAGAGTAATCTGACAACGGAGGTATACAAGCTAAACAAATAAAGGTAAGATAAAACGGGGGTTATCGATTATAAGACAAGCTCCTCTGTTTGGTTAGAATGCCGCCAAAATCTTTGGGTTTGAAGAATAACTTTTACTACCCTATTAAATATAATGAAGAATAACAGGGTATCTAATCCTGGTTTTAAGTCTTCACTTAACAATCCCTTCAAATAAATAAAGATATTTTTTCCCCTTATATAAATTTCACCTAAGAAAGAAAATAAATTTACTCTAACTTATCTACTGTTAATTGAATAATAAATTATTTCATTTAGATTCTTCGTCTAACCGCGACGGCTGGCACGATTTTAGTCAATCTTATAAATTTAACTAGGTCCAAATACAATTGTTTCCTAAGATTATCTACTACTAGTACTACTCTTAAAATTTCTTAGTGATATATAGATTTAATTTAAAACAAAACGAAAGCCAGATTCAAACTTTATTACATGAAGAGGAGTTCTTCCCCCAAGGCACAGAAGTGCCTCATCTACGGGGGAGAAGAACTCCTCTTTATAATTAATAAGATTAATCCGAGGTCTTTAAAGAGAATTAAATCACCTCTAGACTCTAGGTCTTTAATATAAACTTTTATCAAACTTCACTGCAGATGGAAGAAAAGCCCCTTTTTTTTTATCAAATGTCGTTTAAAACTAACATAAAAAAAGTATAAATTTCGTCAAAAACACCCATTTTTTGTCTTGTACTTTTGATATGTGGTTTTTTATTTTCAAACAATTTTTTACATTGTAGCGCTGGATTTCATTATGAGTAGTAGTAATTGTACTAACTAAAAGTATGAGAAAAAAAGTTGAAACTTTTTAGTACCAAAATACTTAAATTTTGGTAATTCTGTTTAACATTTGTTTTTTCTAAAAAAAAATGTTGATTTTTTTAACAAAAATTTTGAAAACTTTTAGAAAATAAAAAACCACATGGTGGGTAAGAGTAACATGTAGGGAGTACAAATATTTAATAATACTTATGAAAAATGTCTTTAAAAATTAGTTTAAATTAGGAATACATTTTCTTGTGTGGGATGTATAA